>NW_020202233.1:0-21254 GCF_001531365.2 Cynara cardunculus var. scolymus
GGTTACACCGCCATCTCACACGCAGTTACACTGCCATTATATTTCAAAAATATTTCCAAAACATTCTCTTTTCATCCGGATTAGAAATTCGGTCAAACCTGTTCGGATTAGAAATCCGGTCAAAACTCTTTGAAAATAAACCAACTTCCTTGTCCGGATTACAAGTCCGGTCAACACTTCAATTATAACGTTGTCCGGTTTAGAGTAAACCGGACGATACACCATTCACCCTTTGTCCGGTTTAGAGTACACCGGACAATACATCATTTAGTCTTTTGACCGGTTTAAAGTATACCGGTCACCCCTTAACTGGTTTATAGACTTAAACCTTTTCTCATAAGCGGTTTAGAAATTAACCGATCACCACATGACCGGTTTAGATGATACATCGGTCACCTCTTGGCCGGTTTAGATGATACATCGGTCACCTCTTGGCCGGTTTAGTTATCCGGATTACAATCCGGACAACACTTGTACGGTTTAATCAATAACTTTCACAAAATGCTATAAAATTCAATATAACCAGTTCCAAATGCTTATCAATCTGTATGAAAGCAATTCATATCCAAAGCTCTTAATACACTCACCTTTACAAATTGAGAATCAAAGCTTTTAAAACCTTCTTCTCCTTCTTCCTGATGTGCAAACTTCAGAATCTTCAGAGAGTTTTGAAATTGAAGTATGTGTATGTGTGTGTTTCTTTTCATCAAAAAACTATATATACATACACACCCATAAGGATTTTGAGAGGCGGCTTAATAGCCGACCCCTCTCCCTTCTTTTCTTTAATTATATACTCCCACACACACATATCATACATACATATATATCATACATATATATATATCATACATATATATATATATATATTTATATAACCAAAATAATAACCAGACTATTACACTCCGGTCTTATTTGCTAAGAAAAAGGATGGGTCTATGCGAATGTGTATAGACTATTGTGAATTGAATAAGTTGACAATCAAAAACAAGTATCCCTTACCAAGGATTGATGATTTGTTTGACCAATTGGTGGGAGCAAGTTATTTCTCCAAAATTGATTTAAGGTCAGGATATCATCAGCTTAAAGTCAAGGAAGAAGATGTTGCCATAACAGTATTTAGGACAATGTACGGGCATCATGAATTCTTAGTTATGCCATTCGGCTTAACTAATGCACCTGCAGCTTTTATGGATTTGATGAATAGGGTATGTAAGGAATATCTTGAAAAATTCATTATTGTATTTTTCGATGATATTCTTATATACTCTAAAACTAAAGAAGAACATGCAAAACATCTTCGTCTGATACTGGAATTGTTGAAAAGAGAAAAGTTGTATGCTAAAATGTCCAAGTGTGAATTTTGGTTAAGGGAAGTTCAATTCTTAGGTCATGTTTTCTCAGAAGCTGGAATACTAGTAGATCCAGTAAAAATAGAAGCAGTTGCAAAATGGGAAGCTCCAAAGACTTCATCTGAAGTTCGTAGCTTTTTGGGTTTGGTAGGTTACTACCGAAAGTTTATTCTTGACTTTTCTAAAATAGTCGTGCCGTTAACCAAATTGACTCGAAAGAATGTTAAGTTTCAGAGGGAAAAAGAACAACAAGAAGYTTTCCAACTATTAAAGGATCACCTCTACAGTGCGCCGGTATTAACTCTACCAGATGGATCCGAAGACTTTGTGGTATACATCGATGCTTCAAAGTTAGGGTTGGGATGTGTACTAATGCAAAGAGGAAAAGTGATTTCTTATGCGTCAAGACAATTGAAAGATCCTGAGAAGCAGTATCCGACTCATGATATGGAGTTAGTTGCAGTAGTATTCGCTCTGAAAATCTGGAGACATTATCTTCTGGGAACCAAGTGCCAAATTTACACAGACCATAAAAGTCTACAACATTTGTTCAGCCAGAAAGATTTGAATATGCGACAGCGTCGGTGGATTGAACTTGTTAATGATTATGACTGTGAAATTCTTTACCACCCAGGAAAAGGCAATGTGGTAGCTGGCGCTTTGAGTAGAAAGGAAAGGAGTGGAACCATTAAAACGGTGGAAATGAGAATAAGTTTAATCCTTGATATTCATAAAGACATTCTGAGATGTTAGAAGGAAGCTATGAAAGAAGATCTTATCAAATCAGAAAAGTTGGGTAAAATGATTTCAAACTTAGAACAAAATGATGAAGGGTTAATGTGCTTTCAAGGACGAGTTTGGATACCATATTTTGGAGATATTCGAAATATGATGTTAAATGAAAGTCATAAATCCCGATACTCTATCCATCCAGGMACCAATAAGATGTATAGRGATTTGAAACYYTTTTATTGGTGGCCAGGATTGAAAAGAGACATAGCTCGATATGTGGAACAGTGTTTGACATGTTTACAGGTTAAGATTGAACATCAGAAGCCGTATGGAAGTCTTCAATMGTTAGAGATACCTGTATGGAAATGGGATCACATTACCATGGATTTTRTTATGAAGTTACCTCGAMCTCCAAAGGGGTATGAYGCRATTTGGSTAATTGTTGATCGTTTGTCTAAATCTGCATATTTTCTACCGATAAGAGAGAAGTACTCTTTAGAAAAACTAGCACAAATTTACATTAAAGAAGTTGCTACTAGACATGGTGTTCCATTGTCCATTATTTCTGATAGAGATAGTCGGTTTACTTCCAAGTTATGGGAAGGACTACAGAAAGCTTTGGGATCTGAAATTCGGTTAAGTACAACTTATCATCCGCAAACAGATGGGCAAAGTGAAAGAACTATCCAGACTCTCGAAGATATGTTGAGAAGTTGGATCATTGATTTTGGGGGATCGTGGGAGATCACTTACCATTGATAGAGTTTGCATATAACAATAATTACCATTCCAGTATTCAAGCGGCACCATATGAAGTGTTATATGGACGTAAATGTCGAACGCCGTTGTGTTGGAATGAGGTGGGTGAAAAACAGTTAACGGGTCCTGAAATTGTTCAAGAAACTTCTGAAAAGATCGAACAAATTCGCAAAAGAATCAAAACAGCACAAGATCGCTAGAAAAGTTATGCAGATAATCGTCGAAAGTCGATTGAGTTTGRTATAGGTGATTTTGTRWTGTTAAAAGTTTCGCCGTGGAAAGGTGTCGTCAGATTTGGAAAGAAAGGGAAGCTCATTCCAAGATATATGGGCCCATTCAGAATATGTAAACGAATTGGGCCAGTAGCATATCAGTTAGAACTGCCAGAAGAACTGAGTCTAATTCACAACACTTTTCATGTATCGAATTTGCAAAAATATTTGGCCAATCCAAGTTTAGCTATACCATTACCAGAGATTCAATTAGACAGTAAGCTGAATTTTATGGAAACACCAGAAGTTGTAATTGACCGAAAGATCAGGGTGTTAAGAAACAAAGAAATAAGTCTGGTAAGGGTTCAGTGGAAGTTTCACAAAGGACTGGAAGCAACATGGGAATTGGAATCAAATATGAGATCAGAATACCCATGGCTTTTTAATTAAAGAAATTCCGGGACGAAATTCTTTTGAGGGGTGGATAATGTGATAACCACATCCTGGTTATTACCCAAGGTAATAAATATGTGATTATTTGATTAAATGATTGCGTGATAGCATGATAAATTGATACATGCTCGTATGTGAAAATTAATTGTATAATGTGGTTATGTGTATCAGAATATATATATATATATATATTATATTACTAAGAAATGCATAGTGTGTGTGTGTGGATATATGTATGTATGCATGGTATGTGTAGATGCATGCATGTGCATATGAGTTTTGTAAAAAAGGGCTGTTAGCCGACCTTCCTGTTTTGGAAGGTATAAAAAGGGGCTTAGCCTCTTCATTTGTTATTCTTGTTATTTTGAGTAAAATTGAGAGAAGAGTTGGCCGGATTGCAAGTGTCGAATTTCAAAAGATTGATTTCAAGTATTTGGTTTCAAAAGCTTATCAAGGTGAGTGGTTTCTAAACTTTTGCATAATATTTATACTGGTTTTTAGTTGAATGTTGTTTATTATTTGGATTGAAACCATACCTTATGTTTAAAGTTTTATCCGGACAAAGAGTGACCGGATAAGTGTTAAACAAGACAAAACTTGCCCGGATTGTTCTTAAACCGGACAAGCCTTGAGCGGTGTACTGTCCGGATATTATTAAACCGGTCAAAGGTTGTGTGAAGTGTTGTTCGGACTTGTATCCGGAGAAGTTGTTGAGATTATTCTAAGTCTTAAATTGATCAAGTTTTGATTGAGGTGTTGACCGGACTTGTATCCGGATAAAGTTGAAATATATTTTAAGTGTTAAACCGGGCAAAGCTTTGGATAAGGTATTGACCGGATTTGTTATCCGGACAAACTTGGAATTATTTCTATGTATTAAACCGGACAAAGTTTATATGATTTGTTAACCGGATTGTTGACCGGAGATGAAATYCGGTTAAGTTATAGTTGACCRGATAGTTGACCRGAGATGAAGTCCGRCTRAGTCAAAGTTGACCAGATTTAATGTAATGTTGTGTTTTTAATGAGAAATATTATTTTATCATGAAAAGCAAAATTTTGAAAGAAATATTCTTGTATTGATGATAATTTCAACGGCTGCGGTTTATTTGAAATTATTATGTGAAAATAATTTTGATGAGGAAATAAGGGTCGCATATCAAGCAGAGGTGTACCATGGGATAAGGGTGGCATATCAATGAGAGGTGTACCATGGGATAAGGGTGGCATATCAAGGAGAGGTGTACCTTTGGATATAAGGGTGGCATTTGTATGTGTGTTATATGAGATAACTCATTCTATTATATCCTTTAAGATTACCGTGATGCGGAGTCTTTTTTTCTTTGTGACTTAAAGAATTAGGATCAAGGTTCTTATTGGAAATCATAGTTTGAATGTTATTGAGGAGAAAATGTCAGGTTTGGCATGAAACTTTGAAATAACCTTGTTGATTAAGAAAAGGTTTAAAAGTGGCATTATGTGGAACCTGATTGGTTCAGAGTTGTGAGATTTGAATAAGCAGAATGCTTTGCTTGATAAATGGAAAAGATCTGGTATTAAGTTTTTATTTATTTCATATATTTGTTATATATATGAAATGATATTTTTTCCCTAAAGGTTTTGGTGATTTTTCACCCTGCAATAACATAAATAATGTATCTCACTAGACCTTTCGGTCTAACCCTCGTTTTGTGATTTTAACTATGTGTTGAAGGAGGTTCAGACAGAAAGGGGAAGGGGAAGGTGTAATATTTTCCTTTATACGCTTCTGCTTGAAGATCTGTTTTGACTGATTAGTACAATAAATGTATTTCGAAATTTTGGACCTTGTAATTGGTCATGTTAGATTCTTGTACTAAGGGACCCGAATGAAATGATATTATACATTTCTTTTGTATGAAATATGTATTACATGCAATGTGTTGGTTGGGGCATTACACCTGATATCTATAAAGAGATTCTGAGATGTCAGAAGGAAGCTATGAAGAAAAATCTTGTCAAGTCAAAAAGGTTGGGTAAGATGATTTCAACCTTGGAAACAAATGACAAATGAATTATGTGCTTTTTCAAGGGCGAATTTGGGTACCAAATTTTGGAGATATTCGGAAAGTTATTTTGAATAAAAGCCATAAGTCCCGTTACTCTATTCATCCAGATACTAATAAGATGTATCGAGATTTGAAATCTTTTTATTGGTGGCCCGGATTGAAGAAAGATATAGCTAGATATGTGGAACAGTGTTTAATGTGTCTACAGGTTAAGATCGAGCATCTAAAGCCATATGGAAATCTTCAATCTTTAGAGATTCCCGTATGGAAGTGGGATCATATTACAATGGATTTCGTCATGAAATTACCTCGAACTCCAAAGGGGTATGACGCGATCTGGGTAATTGTTGATCGCCTATCTAAGTCAGCGCATTTTCTACCTATAAGAGAAAATTACTCTTTAGAGAAGCTGGCTCGGATTTATATCAAAGAAATTGTAACCAGGCACGGTGTTCCACTATCTATTGTTTCTGATAGAGATAGCCGTTTCACCTCAATGTTTTGGGAGAGTTTGTAGAAAGCTCTGGGGTCTAAAATTCGGTCAAGTACAACCTATCATCCGCAAACAGACGGGCAAAGTGAAAGAGCTATCCAGACTCTTGAAGATATGTTAAGAAGCTGTATCATTAACTTTGGGGGATCATGGGAAGATCATTTGCCGTTGACAGAGTTTGTGTATAATAATAGTTACCATTCCAGCATCCAAGCGGCACCATATGAAGTATTGTATGGACGTAAATGTCAAACGCCATTGTGTTGGAACGAGGTAGGAGAAAGGTAGTTAACGGGTCTTGAGATTGTTCAAGAAACTTCTGAGAAGATTAAACAGATCCGAGAAAGAATCAGAACAACACAAGATCGCCAGGAAAGTTATGCTAATAATCGCTGAAAGCCGATTGAATTTTGTGTAGCTGATTTTGTGATGTTGAAAGTTTCGTCATGGAAGGGTGTTATCAGATTTGGAAAGAAGGGTAAGCTCAGTCCGAGGTATGTTGGGCCATTCAGCATATGCAAACGAATCGGGCTAGTGGCATATCAGTTAGAACTACCAGAAGAACTAAGTCTGATTCACAACACTTTCCATGTATCAAATTTGGGAAAAAATTTAGCTGATCCGAGTCTCGCTGTACCGTTACCAGAGGTCAAACTGGCAGTAAAATGAACTTTGTGGAAACACCAGAAGCCGTAATTGACCGAAAGACCAGGGTGTTGACAAATAAGAAAATCAGTCTGGTTAAAGTACAGTGGAAGTTTCACAAAGGACCAGAGGCAACTTGGGAATTGGAATTAGAAATGAGAGCAGATTATCCTTGGTTCATTGATTAATGGAATTCCGGGACGAAATTCTTTTGAAAGGGTGGATAATGTGATAACAGGGTCCTGGTTATTGCCCAAGGTATTTATTATGTGAATTAATTGTCAAGATAAATACATGTTTACATGGATTGAAAACGTGAGTATGTGTATTTTATGCATAGGGATATGCATAATATGTAAGTATGTATATATGTTATATATATATAAATATATATGAATTTATATGTGTATGAAGTATGTGGGTGTGTGCATGTGTGAAATGATATACATGTATACATGTGGGGAAGGGGAAGTAGCCGACTTTCCAATTCAGGAAAGTATATATATTGGAAGTTGGGTAAAGACTGAGTTTTTCTTGCCTCATTTGAGTTTTGGGAGGATTTAGAGAGAAGTTTGTCCGGTGAATCAAGTTGGGATTGATTTTGCTATTTCACCTTCAAATCTGCTTAAAGGTGAGTATTTCCTAAAAAAATCCCTTTTAAGTTCTGGTTAATTGCTTTTGAAAGATCTTCTTAATATTGCTTATTGTTTAAGATACATGTGATAGTACAAGATTTGTTTTGGAATTTTTCATATGTAGATTTTGTACATATAAGAATCCTTGTACTAGTGGGACCGTGTGATGTAAACTATATTTCCATGTAATGAAATATGTGTTATATGCAAATGTGATGTTTGGGGGTGTTACAACACATAGAATAAGTATCCCATGATTCTGGAGAGCATTCCAGAAACGTTTTCAATGTCTCAGAGTTGGAATATTCTCTTCCAACTGTCCTCAATTCGATAGAGACAGTTAAAATGATGATGTACTTCAGACACTGATTCATTCTTTCCACAAAGAAAGATTTCACATTGTCTTACTAAATTTATGTGACATCGATAATTTTTGGAGCGTCAGGTTAGCACCTTTAAAAGGGTTTTCTATATTTAGAATTATATTTTATTAGGATCTAGTCATGTTGATTAGAAGTCATCTGGCTTAGTTCCCAAATATAGTTCAAGAAAAAGATATTATACTAGCTATCTTACCTATATTAAATATCAAATATTCCTATTTATTCTACACCTACTTCTCGTTCTTTGTAATTAATTTTTCTGGAGAATTCAAAAGGAGAGATTATACATCAAAGACATGAAAATGTCTTCAAAATGATGATAATCTATGATCCACGAACTTTGAACTCTAAGAAAGTAGGAGAAAACCCCATTGCATGTGGAATTTAATCATGAAAAGATGTATTTTGAAATCTGGCTGAATCTTGCATGCATCTCAAATCGGTTAGGGACGACGTTGTGCGCTTCAAACGTCATCTCCTCGGATATTCATCGTCTAACCTGTGAGTATTGACGGCCCCACTTTTAATGCTTTTGTTTATTTAAACTGGGGGAAAAGCATGAAGTTATGCAAACAATACTGTTATTTATAAAACTGTTGGACTAAAGAACTGTTTAGTCAAAGATTGTTATTACCTGGACTAAAGAACTGTTTAGTCAAAGATTGTTTATACCTGGACTAAAGAATTGTTTAGTCAACGATTGTTTATACCTGGACTAAAGAACTGTTTAGTCAAAAATTTGTTTATGTCATGAAATATTGACTGTTTTGGACTATGATATAAATGCTAAATTGATGTACTTGGGAGTATGTTTCCAAATAAAGTCCCCGTCCGTAAACGTTGCTTGTTAACTCGGGCATGTCCCCGGGCCGTGATAATTGTGGATAGCCACTATTGTGTTGACAGTCCCACCCCGAAAGGGGTGTACATTACCTATGTTTTTCTTAGTCTAATCATGTGGAATTTGGACCACCGCTGAATAAGTACTACTACGAATTGTGGGACTTAAGTGAGTATACGGGCTACTTAAGGTCGTTCGTAAATAATGGGGAACAATGGTCAGGAAAGTCTCAGTAGCATCTCAAGTTTTTAAACATCGTGGCAGATTTACATTTATCAAGTGCAAAAGTTATGTATAGGTTTGCAAGATATGATTTATTGCATTGTAATGTTTTGTGCATATGAAAACCCATGAACTCACCAACTCTTTGTAGTTGACCTTGTTTTATGTTTCATGCTTTTCAAGAAATAATTAAGAAATGAAGTTTTTGGGAGCATATTTGTGGCGATACCGATTAAGTTCACATTTGAAGTTTTTGTAAAGAAGTATTATATCCCAATTTGGTTATGGAAGTTAAACTTGATTTATTTTTGCAAAACTTGAATGGTGTTATTTATTATCTGCTGCTGTGACTCGCTTACCTGTTAGATCTCGTGTTTCCGCTTTAACGGGGTGTGACATATTTGATATCAGAGCCTCAGTTATAGAGAACACCGATTTTTCCTTAAAAACCACCAACTATAACCAAATATTTTCAAATTGGTTTTTCAAGTGATTTAAAAATGTATATATTCAAAGCGGGTCATGTTATTATATGTCAATTAAACAAAGCCTGATCACCTATGTTTAATTTACGTATAATAGTAGAACTTAATCGGTTGTACTAAAAATATGCTCCAGTTAAGAAATTGTTGTGAAAAGCATGATTTTGTGTGTTGCATAAATTATGAATATTCATTGCCCTAGACCGACCAGAGGTGAAGGATTAGAAAATCCTTACTATTGTTAAGTGTCCATGTTGGACCAAAAGTGCTGATTAGAAGGACCAGAGGTGAAGGATTAGAGAATCCTTTATATTGTTAAGTGTCCATGTTGAACCAGAGGCGCTGGTTAGAAGTACCAGAGGTGAAGGATTAGAGNCCTTTATATTGTTAAGTGTCCATGTTGAACCAGAGGCGCTGGTTAGAAGTACCAGAGGTGAAGGATTAGAGAATCCTTTATATTGTTAAGTGTCCGTGTTGGGCCAGAAGCGCTGGTTAGAAGGACCAGAGGCGATGGATAGGAAAATCTTTTATATTGTTGTCCATGTTGGACCAGAGGTGCTGGTTAGAAGGACCAGAGGCGATGTATAGAAAATTCCTTATATAGTTAAGTGTTCATGTTGAACCAGAGGCGCTGGTTAGAAGAACCAGTGGCGATGGAATAGAGATCTTATATCGCTAAGTGTGAGAAACCAGAGGCCGGTGGACCAGAGATCCATTGGGTTACAAAGTGTGAGGAACCAGAGGACCGATGGACGAGAAATCCATTATTTCTCTAAGTATGGATGTTGAACCAGCGACCGATGAAACGGTATTTCGTTGGTTTGCTTAGTCTGTATGTGGAACCAGAGGACCGATGGACGGGTTACCCATTGTTTTTCTAAATATGTAAGATGAACCAGAGGCTCTGGTCATGCGATCAGAGGCTCTGGTCATGCAACCAGAGGCTCTGGTAATGCAACCAGAGACTTTGGCTATCTAGAGGATTCAGCTTGATTACCACCCTTAGCCTTGCTTAGAAGCTTATGTTATATCACTGAGCATTTATAGATGGTACATTTCGTAATTAAGATTGTTAATATCGCAGATCGCTATGGCATCATCTGCTCCTAGTGAATATTCAGCAGACGAATTCGGCTATGTGGTTCATCGATCTAGAAGGAGCTCATCCATCAATATGGAGGTAGACCCGTATGAACATGTGGACACAGCAACTAGCGAGACACCTTCTTCACCACCTGCATCCATATTGCCTCCATCGGAGCCAGTACTTGATATTCCACCTCAAACCTTTCATGGTCCAAGGACTAGAGTCACGCCTAGGAAAAGTGTTCCACTACCTCAGCGAGTGACTTTTGAGAATTCCACGAGAGTTAAAGGAGAGTCATCCCATCCACAACATGGGAGCAGGACCTCTCAAGTAGTGACCAGAGTACCTACATCCTACACTCAAGGCATAAATCTGGCTGAACGAGAGTGGGTGCAGAGAATCGCATCAGATACTCAAACTTACTAGACCCGGCTGGGATATCATCACCACATTTTGAACAACCTATCAGATGTGATGGAAATGCACCATCAGCGAATGATGAGAACCACGGATGCCGTCATTACAGCGAGGCGGGAGATTAGAAGATTGTACAAGTGTTTGGTGGTGAGTGGGATGATGATGTTGATGCTAGGAATACTGATAGGTTGGATGTTATTCTAGAGATAATGACTAGTGATAGGATATCTACTCGTTTGCATAGAAACTCAAGATCCTGTTTTTGTGGCTGTAATCATCTATGAAAGCATGATATCTTTTGAGAAATGCTTATTTACATCAAGCCATGGTGAATATAAGATTATTCTGTTCGATTATGAAAATGTTCAAATGTTATCCTCAAGTTGAATATCCCCTGCATCATTAGATGACGAAGTTATTATTATCAATGTGATTGCCATAAAAATGACGAGAATTCCCTTCCGACTTAGGCCTTAGAAAATGCCGCCAAGAAGAGAAAACCCTGAAGTTGCACGACTCGTATCAGAACAACTATTGGCTGCACTCCCCAATATTGTCAGCCAAGTAGCTGCAGGACTAAACGCAAGCCAACCAACTAATTCTGAGCCTAGAACACCCCGGGAATGCACCTATAAATCCATCAGATCCTGCAACCCAAAGGAATTCCATGGAACTGAGGGGGTTGTAGGATTACTGACTTGGATAGAGGGTATGGAATCTGTCCCCCACATCAGTAAATGCTCAGAGGCAAACAAAGTAGAATATGCTGCATGTTTGCTGCAAGATCGAGYGTTGACATGGTGGAACACATTAGTTCAGACTAGTGGTCGAGAATCGGCCAACCAACTTTCATGGGAAGAGTTCAAGAAACTACTCAAGGACAAATATTGTCCAAGAAGTGAACTCCAAAAGTTGGAAATGGAGTTATGGAACCATGAGATGAAAGGGGAAAACATAGCTGCATATACTGCCCGATTCCATGAGTTAGCTAATCTAGTGCCACATCTGGTGACACCCGAGRAAGTTCGAATCGAGAGATATATTTGGGGATTGTCTCCAGAGATTCGAGGAAATATCACCTCGGCAAACCCAAAGACCCTTCAGGAGGCAATAGACATTGCCACCAAGCTCACAAATAATGTTGTTCGGTCCGGAGAATTCGCCAAAGGAAAGAGAAAGATGGAGGAGCATGGGAACCAAAGATCTGGGGGAAGATTTGTCAAGAATAGGAATGTAGTAGGAAATTTTGGGGTTCAGACCCAGGTGGTAAACCAACGAAACAAGTCTAAGTGCAATAAATGCAATTATCCGCACTAGGAGAACTGCATCATTTTTCAAAGATGTCACAGAAGGGTTCATTCCACGAAGGATTGCCGAAAGTGATTGTGTTTCAATTGTGGAAGTCCAGACCATGTGAGGAATGTTTGCCCAAAGAGAAAAAAAGGATCAAATGTTAACCAAGYCCGACCAGCCAATCAAGGAAACCCAGAAAGTCAAGCACGGGGCAGAGCATTTGAGATTGGAGCCAAGGAWGCTAGGCATGATCCCAATGTGGTTACAGGTACATTTCTCTTGAATAATGAATTTGCATCGGGATTATTTGATTCAGGTGCAGATAGAAGTTTTGTATCACTAGATTTTAAGCCGAAGATTAACTCAAAGCCCCAAAGGTTGGAAGAAGTTTATGTAATAGAATTTGCCAATGGCCAAGAAATTTAGGCTAGAGACATAATCATGGACTGCACACTAAGTTTAGCCAACAAGGATTTTAGCATAGACCTTATTCCGATTAAGTTAGGAAGTTTTGATATAGTCATAGGCATGGATTGGCTATCCAAAAATAGAGCTGAAATAGTCTGTTCGGAAAAGGTTATCCGAATCCCTCAAGAAGGAAGTGACTCAATTATAATTCGAGGAGATGAGTCAGATCGGAAAATGAGGATAGTATCAAGCATGAAGATGCGGAAGTACTTAAAGAAGAATTATGTTGCATTTTTGGCACATGTTATTGATAAGAAGGTCAAAGAGAAATGTATTGATGATTTCCCTGTAGTCTGGGAGTTTCCTGATGTATTTCCYGAGGATTTACCAGGACTACCCCCGCCAAGACAAGTCGAATTCGGTATCGACTTAATCCCTGGAGCTGCCCCAGTGGCAAAAGCACCATATCGATTGGTCCCATCAGAAATGCAAGAATTGTTAGGTCAAGTCTAAGAATTATTGGATAAATGATTCACCATGGGGTGCACTGGTTCTATTCATCAAAAAGAAAGATGGGTCAATGCGAATGTGCATTGATTATAGGGAACTTAATAAGTTGACCATCAAGAATAGATACCCTCTTCCTAGAATCGATGATTTGTTCGATCAACTCCAAGGTGCTGTATACCTTTCCAAGATTGATCTACGATCCAAATATCATCAAGTGAGAATTCGGGAAGAGGACACCCCCAAAACAACATTCAGGACCCGGTACGGTCATTACGAATTTTTGGTTATACCATTTGGGCTAACCAATGCACCGGCAGTCTTTATGGATCTGATGAATAAAGTTTGCAGACCATATCTGCATAAATTTGTAATCGTTTTCATAGATGGCATAGTAATTTATTCACGAAGTAAGAAGGATCATGAGCAACACTTGAGGATGATATTAGAGCTACTCAGAAACGAGAAATTATACGCAAAGTTCTCCAAATGCGAATTCTGGATTCGTGAAGTACAATTTCTTGGTCACGTGGTTAATGAAAAAGGGATTCAGGTAGATCCTGCCAAGATTGAGGCCATTAAGAAATGGGAAGCCCCAAGAACCCCGACGGAAAGTCGACAATTTCTTGGTTTAGCAGGCTACTATCGACGATTCATTGTGAAATTTTAAAAAATTGCGCAACCACTTACAGCTTTAACCCAGAAGGACAAGAAGTTTGTTTGGGGAGAGAAACAGGAAGAAGCATTCGAGACCCTTAAGCAGAGGTTATGTAATGCACCTATTTTATCCTTACTAGAGAGTACGAAAAACATTATGGTCTATTGTGATGCATCACATCAAGGCTTAGGATGTGTGCTAATGCAAAAAGATAAGGTCATTTCATATGCCTGAAGGCAGCTCAAAGTGCACGAGAAGAACTATACTACGCATGACCTAGAATTGGGAGCCGTAGTATTTGCACTTAAGATTTGGAGACACTACCTTTATGGTACCAAGTGCACTGTGTTCACGGATCACAAAAGCCTTCAGCACATTTTCAATCAAAAGATGTTAAATATGAGGCAAAGAAGATGGGTTAAACTACTTAGCGATTACGATTGTGAAATCAAGTACCATCCCAACAAGGCAAATGTGGTAGCCGATGCTCTAAGTAGGAAGGAAAGAGTGAAACCAACAAGGGTGAGGGCTTTGGGAGCAATTGTAAACACCAGTCTGAAGGCGCAAATTCTCGAGGGTCGAAAGGAAGCATTAAAGAAGGAGAATTTGAAGAATGTGGCCCTACACCACATAGAGACCAAGTTTCAACTAAAATCAGATGGAGTGTATAACTTGGGAGACAATGTTTGGATACCTAAGATTGGCAATCTTAGATCCATAATTTTGGACGAAGCCCATCGATCAAAATACTCAGTCCACTCAGGAGCGGATATGTAACACCCTCAATCCTTACATTGCATATAACACATATTTTATATAGAGAGTACATGTTTTCCGCTACATAGGTCCTTGATACAAGAGTCTATAATGTAAAATACGCAAGCCAAAACTTCCAAAAGTACATGCTCTTGCATCATAGCATCTATCCTTCCAAAACAGCTAAGCACATAGGGAAGTAATTCACCTAATGCTCTTTCCCTTATTATCATTAACTGCACACATATTTTTGAAAACACACAATGAGGGTTAGACATTAATGTCTAGTGAGGTTCCCTTTTATGTAATGCAGGGTGAAGATCACGAAAATATTTATCAAATAATCTATTCACAACTTGCGGAATAAAATCAGATTATGTTTTGGTCCATCGAGCCTCTGGTTCCAAACCACACTTGGAATATATTTCAATAACCAGGACCAGAGCCCCTCTAGTCTCTTTTCCAGAGCTTCTGGTTCCTTGACCAGAGCCTCTAGTTGTACTAACCAGAGCTTCTGGTTCAACATGTAAGCCAACCAGAGCCTCTCTGGTCTGTTTTTCATATAAAGATTCTATGTATAAAATCCTTTTCTTAAAACTTCTAAAAATATGATTTTGACATAGAAGCTCTTACGAATAGATACATAGCCTCTGGTCCAATTAGTACATTTAGTAAAAACTTGCTCATTCTCCAAATCAATAACCAGAATCCTCTAGTCCAATAATGAGGACCAACCAGAGCCCCTCTGGTTCCTTACAAAGAACAACCAGAGCCCCTCTGATTCCTCATAAAAATGACCATTCTATTCCAAAACACTTTTAACCAATATCAATGGCCAATGGCCAAGTTTTCCCTTCTCAATAACATCAATACTATTATTTCTGACAAGAACAATATCTTTGAGTTCTCAAATCACAAAGAAGTAAGGACTCAAATCTATTGTTATCTTAAAAGAGATAATAGTAAGAGCTATAATATTCACATATAATTTCCACCCTTATTCCAAAAGACACATCTCCTTGATATGCCACCCTTATTCCAAAAGACACTTCTCCTTGATATGCCACCCTTATTCCAAAAGACACCTCTCCTTGATATGCCACCCTTATTTCTTCTTCAAAATCTATGAACTAGTTCGAATGAAGGACCGCAGTCACAACCATCGTATCGAATCCTCATTCATAATTTTATCCATAACATCTATAGATTAATTTCAAATGAAGACAGATCAAAATCACAATCGTTTCAAAAGAATATTCTCTATAGTTTTCAACCAACATTTTTATCATCAAAACTTTGAATATTCAAAAAACAAGTTCTTGCAATAATATTTCCAAACTCAAATCCTTTTATATCCTTTCAACAGGATATCATTTCAAAATTATTTTAAAGAAGCAACCTCTTCTTTATCTATCCTAAAACGGGTTTTAATACACAAATATATAACAATAACACATTTAAACTATTAAAATAATTTTACCATCTTTTCTTCAAAACCAATATCAAAACCCAGCAGTTTATATAATAAAATATATAAAGATTCAAGTCATCAAAAACTTACAGTGTAAAATCAACAGTATTTATAAAACTCACAGTTTATAATCAACAGTAGTTTAAAAACTAACAGTTTATAATCAACAGTATTTTAAAAACTCACAGTTCATAATCAACAGTAGTTTAAAAACTCACGATTTATAATTAACAGTAGTTTAAAAACTCACAGTTTATAATCAATAGTTGTTTAAAAACTCACCTTAATAATCACAGTTTCTGCAGTTTTAAAATACACAGCAAATCACAAGCTCTTCAAACAGCTTTGAACAAAAGATTTGTTCAAGAATACTTCTCACCGCCACAACACTCTTTTTCTCTTTCAATAGATTTTTCTTCAAATGAAATGATATGATAGAATCTTATCTTTTTATTTCTTTAAATACTCTCACCATGGCGTTGGAGATTATTTTAATTACAAAACTCATAGGCGGTGAAAGCTTTAACCAATAGAAATAATCTTGGGTGGTGGGTTTTTAATTATAAAATTCATGGTTTCTTAACCATGAATGTATAATTTTTGAATATAATAATGTTTCCACCAGAATAACTTATCACAAACATGCACCACCTCATGTATGCTTCACACCACATGCATACATGTATAAATCATATATGTCATGCCATCTTTTCACATATATGCATGCACAATATCATGTTCACATATATAGTTCATGCATTTCTACTTACATATGCATATTTCATGTAATTCACATAATAACATGTATAAATTACCTCAACCCAGGTTGTCTCAATCCTGGTTATAACATTTTTCCCCTCTTAAAAGAATTCTGTCCCGGAATTCACTCATTCAAATAACCACGGATACTGGGTTCTCATGTCAGATTCTAATTCCCAAGTTGCTTCTGAACCCTTATGAAAATGCCACTGCACTTTTACTAAACTGATCTCCTTGTTTCTCAATACTCTGGTCTTTATGTCAGTTACTGCCTATGGTGTCTCGATAAAACTCAGCCTATTGTCAAGTTTAATTTCAGGAAGTGGTATTGCCAAACTTGAGTCTGCCAAACATTTGCGTAGATTTGATACATGAAAGGTGTTGTGAATTAAGCGGAGTTCTTCTGGTAATTCCAACTGATAAGCTACCGGTCCAATTCTCTTGCAGATTCGGAATGATCCAATATACCTTGGACTAAGCTTACCTTTCTTCCCAAATCTCATAACACCTTTCCATGGAGATACCTTTAACATTACAAAGTCACCTACGCTAAATTCAATCGGTTTTCTTCGTTTGTCGGCATAACTTTTCTGTCGATCCTATGCAGTTTTGGTTTTTGTTCGAATCTGGTCAATCTTTTCAGACGTTACTTGAACAATCTCGGGACCTGTCAACTATTTTTCACCTACCTCATTCCAGCACAATGGCGTTCGACATTTTCTTCCATATAGGACTTCATAAGGTGCCGCTTGGATGCTAGAGTGATAACTATTATTGTAGGAAAATTCTATCAACGGTAAATGTTCTTCCCATGATCCCCCGAAGTCGATGACACAAGATCTCAACATGTCTTCGAGAGTTTGGATGGTTCTTTCTCTTTGTCCATCTGTTTGTGGGTGATAAGCCGTACTTAATTTGATTTGTGATCCCAAAGCTCTTTGCAGATTTTCCCAGAACTTTAAAGTAAGGCGACTGTCTCTATCAGATATGATGGACAATGGAACTCCATGTCTAGTCACAATTTCTTTAATATTGATTTGAGCCAATCTTTCCAATGAATAAGTCTCTTTCATTGGTAGCAAATGTGCAGTCTTTGATAGACGGTCCACTATTACCCATATTGCATCMTAAGCTTTTGGAGTTCAGGGTAATTTCATGATAAAGTCCATCGTAATATGATCCCATTTCCAGATTGGTATTTCCAATGATTGTAGATTCCCATAGGGCCTCTGATGCTCTATTTCAACTTGCAAACAAGTTAAGCATCGTTCTACATATATTGCGATGTCTTTCTTGAGACCTGGCCACCAATAAAATGTCTTTATATCTTTATACATCTTGTTAGTACCTGGATGGATGGAATAACAGGACTTGTAGCTTTCATTTAGGATGGTTTCTTGTGTATTCCCATAATTTGGTACCCATATCCGACCTTGAAAACATAATATTCCTTCTCCATTAGGTTTCATAATGGAAATTATCTTACCCACTTTTTCTAATTTCTTGTTTTCTTCCTTGACGGCCTCTGTTTGGCATCTCTGTATTTTCTTATGTAAATCTGGGTTTAAATTTATTTTCATCGCCACTGCCTTGATAGTTCCACTTTTCTCTTTACGGCTCAGAGCATCGGCTACAACATTAGCCTTTCCTTGGTGATGCAAAATTTCACAGTCATAGTCATTAACTAATTCAATCCATCGTCGCTGCCTCATATTCAGATCCTTCTGGTTGAACAAGTGTTGTAGGCTTTTGTGATCTGTATAAATTTTACACTTCGTTCCCAATAGGTGATGCCGCCAATTCCATGTTGTGAGTTGGATAGCGCTTTTCATGATCTTTTAATTGTCGAGATGCATATGACATCACTTTCCCTCTTTGCATCAAGACACAGACTAAACCCAACTTTCATGCATCACTATATACCATAAAGTCTTCAGTTCCATCGGGTAAAGATAGTATCGGGGCGCTGCAAAGATGATCTTTTAATAACTGAAAGGCTTTCTGCTGTTCTTTTTCCCACTGAAATTTAACATTCTTTCGAGTTAATTTCGTCAAAGGCACGGCTATTTTAGAGAAATCTTGAATAAACTTGAGGTAATAGCCCGCCAATCCCAAGAAACTTCGAATTTCAGATGGTGTTTTTGGTGCCTCCCATTTTGCAACTGCTTCAATCTTTGCTGAATCTACCTTTACTCCATCCTTAGATATAACATGCCCCAGAAATTGGACTTCTCTTAGCCAAAATTCACACTTTGATAGTTTAGCATACAACTTTTCTCTTTTCAAAAGCTCAAGGATCAATCGAAGATGTTCTGCATGCACTTCTTGTCTTTTTGGAGTATATAAGAATATCATCGATAAATACAATGACAAATTTATTGAGGTATTTTCTACATAGTCGATTCATTAGATCCATGAAAGCTGCAGGTGCGCTAGTCAAACCAAATGGCATAACCAAAAATTCGTGGTGCCCGTACCTGGTTCGAAATGCTGTTTTTGCTATATCACCTTCTTTGACTTTCAACTGATGGTATCCTGATCGCAAATCAATCTTTGAGAAGTAACTGGCTCCTACTAGTTGATCAAACAAATCATCAATCCTGGGCAACGTATATTTGTTCTTTATGGTCAATTTGTTTAACTCTCGATAATCAGTACTTGGCTTGATAAATCCCTTGTTGGACAAATCCTTTAATTGCGTAACCAGTTCTTTTAATTCTGATGGAGCTAATATGTACGGTGCTTTTGCTACAGGTGCTGCTCCAGGTATCAAATTAATCTCAAATTCAATAATTATATCTGGAGGTAGCCCTGACAAGTCTTCTGGAAAGACTTTAGGATATTCACTGACAATCGAAATTAATTCTTGCTCACTCTTTTATTTCTTAGCATCAATTATGTAAGCTAAAAATTATTGGCATTTCTTTTGGATACATTTTCTGGCTTTCATCACAGATAGCAAACTGGTATGATGATCCTGATGATCACCATAAATTACGACTGTCCCTCWKTTAGGTAACATAATTCTAATCATCTTTTCATTACAAACGATGCTGGCCTTATTTTCTGCCAACCAATCCCTCCCTATAATCACATCAAATTCTTTCATAGGCATGGGACACAATCGGATGGGTAGCTCACAATCCTCAATCATGATAGTGCAGTTTTTAGCAGTTTTTAAACATATAACTCACAGATACTTGACCGTTAGCAGTATCAACTACTAACTTATCGTCAAGTGGCACAGAATTCATACGAGCACAAAAGGCAAATGATGGGGATACAAATGAGAAGTTTGCACCCTAGTTAAATAACACTTTAGCATGTAAGGAGTTCACGAAAAATGTACCTAATACTACATCAGGTGTAGTTTCTGCTTCATGTTTGGTCATTTGAAAAGATCGACCCCACACCCCACCCGTTGCTCCTCTGCCCATATTTGGTCTTCCTTAGCATGTTGATGTATTGCTCCCCATGGTTAACTGTGGAGCTTTCAATTGTTGACAATTTGGTTTGAGGTGATCTGGAGAATTACAATTAAAACACCTTTTAACTGTTGGGCAAACATTCGACAAATGACCTGTTTCACCACATTTATAACATTTCCTTAGCTCAATCCTGCATTCTCCCTGATGAATTTGATGACATCGAGGACAAGTCCTTTCATTGAAATCTTTGTATAGGTCTGTTTCCAAGCTTTACAACTTTTGGTTCTTTGTATCCGGTTGATAGACCTTCCCATTTCCTCTTTTCTATTGATTTCCCTTCTTCTTGGTTGTTCTTGTTTATTTCTGTTACCTCTGCTGCGTCAACGGTCAATGAAAATGTAGCCGGATTCATGGCTATGACAAATTCTCGGATTGATGGTTTCAATCCCCAAATATACCTTTCAACTTTTCTAGATTCTGAGGAAATATAATGTTCTTCAAATCTTGAATATTCGATGAAATTTTCTGTCTATTCCCTTACAGTTCTGTTTCCTTGTTCCAATTTTAGAAAGTCTTCTTCCATTTGCCTAACGGCAGCTTTTGGGTAAAACTGCTCCTTGAATCTATTGACAAACTCTAGCCATGTCATAGTTTGCAAAATATCTGTTCTGGCTACGGATTGTACTTCCCACCAAAATAATGCATTTGATTTCAGCACAGAGACTGCAAATCTGACTTTATCTGTTTCTACACATCGGATGGTATTGAAAACAGACTTCATCTCTTTGATCCAACACATAGCTTTAATTGGATCTCTTTCTCCCGAGAAGGTTGGTGGTTTACAAGTTAGAAACATCTTTATGTCTCCTTCCCTGTTATTAAGAATTGGAATCGATGGAGTAACTTCAATTCTGCCTCTCTCTATTCTGGCAGGATTCCATAAAATAGAAGTCAGGTTTCCCTTAGCTTCTCCATTTCTTCAGCTAATATGTCTCTTGTTACATATTCTGGGTGAGACATCCGTTCTTGATTCATATTTTCGGAGTTTGATTCTTCTTGATTCATATTAATTTCTGGCTGACTTATTCTGCCTCTGGTCTGCCCCTACCTCTGCCTCTGCTTCTACCCTCAGAGGTGCCAATAGGAGCAACAGGGGATTCTTCTTCATTGGGGTGGGTGATCCTCTCTGACCTTCTTGATCTACTAGCCATCT
>NW_020202233.1:22439-37946 GCF_001531365.2 Cynara cardunculus var. scolymus
CTTAAAAGACATAATAGTAAGAGCTATAATATTCACACACAATTGCCACCCTTATATCCAAAAGACACCTCTCTTTGATATGCCACCCTTATTCTTGATATGCCACCCTTATTCCAAAAGACACATCTCCTTGATATGTCACCCTTATTTCTTCTTCAAAATCTATGAACTAGTTCAAATGAAGGACCGCAGTCACAACCATCTTATCGAACCCTCATTCATAGTTTTATCCATAACATCTATAGATTAATTCCAAATGAAAACAGATCAAAATCACAATCGTCTCAAAAGATTATTCTCTATAGTTTTCAACCAACAGTTTTATCATCAAAACTCTGAATATTCAAGAACAACCAGTTCTTGCAATAATATTTCCAAATCAAATCCTTTTATATCCTTTGAACGGGATATCATTTCAAAATTATTTTAAAGAAACAACCTCTTCTTTATCTTTCCTAAAACGGGTTTTAATGCACAAATATATAACAATAACACCTTTAAACTATCAAAATAGTTTTACCATCTTTTCTTCAAAACCAATATCAAAACCTAGCAGTTTATATAATACAATATATAAAGATTCTAGTCATCAAAAACTCACAGTGTAAAATCAACAGTATTTATAAAACTCACAGTTTATAATCAACAGTAGTTTAAAAACTCACAGTTTATAATCAATAGTAGTTTAAAAACTCACAGTTTATAATCAACAGTAGTTTAAAAACTCACCTTAATAATCACAGTTTCTGCAATTTTAAAACACACAGCAAATCACAAGCTCTTCAAACAGCTTTGAACAAAAGATTTGTTCAAGAATACTTCTCATCGCCACAACACTCTTTTTCTCATTCAACAGATTTTTCTTCAAATGAAATGATAAGATAGAATCTTATCTTTTTATTTCTTTAAATGCTCTCACCATGGCGGTGGAGATTATTTTAATTATAAAACTCATAGGCGGTGAAAGCTTTAACCAATATAAATAATCTTCGGTGGTGGGGTTTTCATTATAAAATTCATGGTTTCTTAACCATGAAGGTATAAGTTTTTGAATGTAATAATGTTTCCACCAGAATAACTTATCACAAATATGCACCACCTCATGTATGCTTCACACCACATGCATGCATGTATAAATCATATATGTCATGCCATCTTTTCACATATATGCGTGCACAATATCATGTTCACATATATAGTTCATGCATTTCTACTTAGATATGCATATTTCATGTAATCCWCATAATAAACATGTATAAATTACCTCAACCCAGGTTGTCTCAATCCTGGTTATAACAGGATAAGATGTATAAGGATCTTAAGGAACACTATTGGTGGCCTGGAATGAAGAAAGATGTTGCACTATATGTAAGCAAGTGTTTAACTTGTGCAATGGTCAAGGCTGAACACCAAAAACCATCTGGTCTATTTCAACAACCTGAGATTCCCCAATGGAAGTGGGAACAAATATCGATGGATTTCATTACAAAGTTGCCCAAAACTGGGAAAGGGCATGATACAATCTGGGTGATTATAGATCGATTGACGAAATCTGCTCATTTTCTGCCGATTCGAGAAGATTATAAGATGGGGAAGCTGGCTCAGATTTACATAAATGAAATCATTACTCGGCATGGGGTACCTATCTCCATTATCTCGGATAGGGACAGTCGATTTACTTCAAGATTTTGGCAATCACTTCAAGGAGGGTTGGGTACATGTTTAGATCTAAGTACTTCATACCACCCTCAGACGGATGGGCAGACGGAAAGAACAATCCAAACACTAGAAGACATGTTACATGCATGTGCCATAGATTTTCGTGGAAGCTGGGATATGCACCTCCCGTTAGTCGAATTTGCCTACAACAACAGTTATCATGATAGTTTTATATGGACGCAAATGCAGATCTCCATCAATTGGCTAGAAATTGGTGATCGGCAATTAACTAGACCTGATATTGTCCAAGAGACTATCGACAAACTTGTAATCATCAAGGATCGACTCAAGGCTGCAAGAGATCGCCAGAAAATTTATGCTGATAATCGGAGGAGACCATTCGAGTTTCAAAAGGGAGATAAAGTACTCTTAAAAGTCTCACCATGGAAAGGAATAATGCGATTTAGGAAGAGAGGKAAATTAGGTCCCCGATTTATTGGTCCATTTGAAGTATCCGAGAGAATTGGACCAGTGGCATATAAGTTGAAACTACCACAAGAGCTGAGCGCTATTCATGATACATTCCATGTGTCTAATCTCAGAAAGTGCTTAACCGATGAAACTCTGGTCATGCCATTGGGTGATGTGAAAATTAACAAACATATGTGCTTCATTGAAAAACCAACAGAAATAATGGATAGAAAAGTTAAGCAGTTGAGGCATAGCAAAATCCCAATTGTAAAAGTTCATTGGACTTTGAGGCATGGACCGGAGTACACATAGGAAAGAGAAGATTTTATGAAAAGCAAGTATCCCCACTTGTTTTCAAACGAGTCATGATCTGGGATTCGACGAATAAATTTCGGGACGAAATTTTTCTGGCATGGGGAGACTGTGACATCCGTCATTTTTGGAGCGTTAGGTTAGCACCTTTAAAAGGGGTTTCTATATTTAGAATTATATTTTATTAGGATCTAGTCATGTTGATTAGAAGTCATCTGGTTTAGTTCCCAAATATAGTTCAGAGAACTTTGTTTCGTCGGGTAGCTGATAAAGTTAATTTATGTAATGCCAAATATATTAAAAATGCTCCAATTAAAATAAAGTTGATATTATAAAATCGAAATTTAAAAATACAAAAGTCTCATTTGAATGTCAAAATAAATTTTATCAAAAGATGGAGCTTTGAATTAATAATGTCTTGTTATCAATGTTTGGCAAATTGTATTTTTTTATTATAATTTAATTGGGCTTATTCATGTTTAAAAGAAAAATAAAAGCTTTTAGTGGATTTGGGCCTTTAAAAGCCAGCCCATTATCTTCTTTAAGATCCCCATATAAATACCCCACATCCTTTGAAAACTCTCATTATCAATTATCATTTTGCTTAAACCTTTCCCTCTCCCTGATCTCGCTCTCTCTCTAAATCAAACCCCCTCCAGCCGATTTCATCATCAAATTACCTTTAGGAAATTTGTCAATCTTGAAAATTTTTTCAAGATTTCAAGAAAAAGGTATTATACTAGCTATCTTACCTATATTAAATATCAAAAATTCCTATTTATTCTACACCTACTTCTCGTTCTTTGTAATTAATTTTTCTGGAGAATTCAAAAGGGGAGATTATACATCAAGACATGAAAATGTCTTCAAAATGATGATAGTCTATGATCCACGAACTTTGAACTCTAAGAAAGTAGGAGAAAACCCCATTGCATGTGGAATTTAATCATGAAAAGATGTATTTTGAAATCTGGCAGAATCTTGCATGCATCTCAAATCGGTTTTATCTTCCTCAAAACTCAATGAAATTGGGTAATTCTTTTTCTGGAGGTTAGCCTTATTTGTTAGCTTTAAAATGGAATTAAAATCTCTGAAAAAGGATGAGTTTAGACCCCCCAAATGGCCGTCACTTGAAGAGTGTGCAATCTGTTTTGGGGGTTGTGTCACTCAAGGTTGTAGGGTATTAATGAGTGCCTTAAACCCATCCAAAATTCTTGATATTTCGAAAGATTCATTTTTATAGTAATTTGTGGGACCAAAAATTACCAGAAACAAAATTTATATTCTGTCCCAAATATCAGCTTTTGTGCAAGGACTTTGACTTTAAAAATATATAATTTTTGGGCTATTTTTAGAACAAATCATAAGAGTATCAACTTTAATTCTTAAAAACCCGTTGGCATTATAGAATATATAATTTGACTTTATCTTTATCGGGACTCGTTAGGTGATCCAACTATTGGATTCAGACTGTTTAGGAAGGTTAGGGCGGACGTTGAGCGCTTCAAACGTCATCTCCTCAGATATTCATCGTCAAACCTGTGAGTATTCACGACCCCACTTTTAATGCTTTTGTTTATTTAAACTGGGGGAAAATCATGAAGTTATGCAAACTATATTGTTATTTATAAAACTGTTGGACTAAAGAACTGTTTAGTCAAAGATTGTTTATACCTGGACTAAAGAACTGTTTAGTCAAAGATTGTTTATACCTGGACTAAAGAACTGTTTAGTCAAACATTGTTTATACCTGGACTAAAGAACTGTTTAGTCACAAATTTGTTTATGTCATGAAATATTGACTGTTTTGCACTATGATATAAATGTTAAATTGATATACTTGGGAGTATGTTTCCAAATAAAGTACCCGTCTGTAAACGCTACTTGTTAACTCGGGCATGTCCCTGGGGCGTGGTAATTGTGGATAGCCGCTATTGTGTTGACAGTCCCACCCAGAAAAGGGTGCGCATTACCTATTTTTTTCTTAGTCTAATCATGTGGAATTTGGACCACCGCTGAATTAGTACTACTACGAACTGTGGGACCTAAGTGAGTGTACGGGCTACTTAAGGTCGTTCGTAAATAATGGGGCACATTAGTCAGGAAAAGCTCAGTAGCGTCTCAAGTTTTTAAACATTGTGGCAGATTTACATTTATTAAGTGCAAAAGTTATGTATTGGTTTGCAAGAAATGATTTATTACACTGTAATGTTTTGTGCATATGAAAACCCGTGAACTCACCAACTCTTTGTAGTTGACCGTGTTTTATGTTTCATGCTTTTCAGGAAATAAGTATGAAATGAAGTTTTTGGGAGCATACTTGTGGCGATACCGATTAAGTTCACATTTGAAGTTTTTGTAAAGAAGTATTCTATCCCAATTTGGTTATGGAAGTTAAACTTGATTTATTTTTGTAAAACTTGAATGGTGTTATTTATTATCTGCTGCTGTGACTCACTTACCTGTTACATCTTGTGTTTCTGCTTTAACGAGGTGTGACATTTTATTTTCCTCGACTCTTGTACTTGAGAAGTTCTTTCATATTGAACACAAAGTGTGTCCCACATGGTTTTTGCGGTGTGGAATTTCTATATAGTGTGGAATTTCAGGATCCACCCTTCCAAGAAAAGAGATATCGATTATTCCAGAGACTAAATTTGTCACTAATGAATCGGGGAGGTTTAGCAAGAGAGCCATTGTCGTGAAAATTGGTGCTGGTGTTTTGTAAAGTCATTTGAAAAGCAGTAAATTATCTAAAGACAAAGAAGAGATAATAAAATGCAGATAAATAACAAAACAAGACAAAAAGTAAGACCTGCTCTGATACCACTTGTTGGTCCCAACCAGATCTACAACAGTTTAGAGGTGATCAATTTGTAGAGGGGGGAATGAATACAAACACAATAACTTTCACTTTTAAAAATATATATTGATAAAGAAGGATCAATACAAATTTTTATAGATTGCTTGCAGAATAGACAAGGTAAATAAAAACCTATCTAAAACAATATAAAAATACACACATATACACTTAGCAAATATAAGAGGTCTTCCAATAAAGATAAGATAGAGTGTGTTCTTCTTGGGTATGTGTCTTAGAATTAGAGAAAAATTATAACTTGCTTGTATGGCAGTGTTGCATAAGTGAAGAGAGTACTTAACCATTTATACGCATCGCATTAAATGCAATTAAGAAGAGACATAACACGTGTCAAGCTTTTTGAGGAAAGCTTGTCCCTTGCTACAGTGAATAGTACTATTGTCTATTAATGAGCAGACATCTTTTCACGGAGTTGGTGGGCACTAGAGTCGACCAATCACCTTCGTGCAGTACAATACTCTTGAGAGGGTATGGGTTTGTCCTTTGTTTATGGAAGGACAAGACAAAAACAATCATGCATGACAAGCTTCTTTGGATCGTTGAATGCTGGAATAATGTCGGAGGTTTCTTCAGCATCCACTGAGGCTTGTGCAGTCTTCACACATATGTTAACCAGATTGTAATCATTGAATACTGCTTCAGAGCACGAACGCACTAGTCACTAATCTTCCGTTTCAGTCTTCGATATTTGCTGAAGGTTCTTCGGTGTGAGTTTTGTCTTCTTGAAGTATCGTTGTTGATGTAGGATTACAATACATATTTCTACAATCACTGAACAGACTCATAGATGATCGTTGGAACTAAATAAACAGAAACATAATACTTCGATAGGTAAAGGAGATTATCATCAAATCAATGAGATAGAGGATCAACAGATTCCAAAGCTCCCACATCAATGGAGTAATGAAGACAAGACAAAGATGACTTTAAATACTCGTGGGAGATCTATGATGTGATAACCGGCATTCAGAACAGCAATGGTTGAGGTAATCTTTATGTGATTATATGTGAATATGTGATAATGTACTTGGTTAATTAAAGTAAGTGCATGGATCGTATATATGTGTGTGGATGAGTTACTGTGCATATGTGAAGATTGTTTAAATGTATGGGCTAGCACGTATGTTGACATGCATGCATGAGATTTATTTAATATAAGCATATGCATCTTCATGGTTAAGAAAAGGGGAGGTTTAAATATAATAAAACTTCCATCGCCTATAAATTTTATAATATTAAAATACACACACTGCCTTGTTAAAGATATATATAAAAGAGTTAAGATTAAATCTTATCTCACTTTTTAAGAAATCTTTGAAAGAAGAAAAGTGTGTGTGTGAGGCGGTGAAGGTGTTCTTGAGACAAAATCTCGCTCAAAAAGTGATTTGAAGATTCTGTGAATATTTGGAGAAGTTTCTATGTGATTAAATCTTTAAAATATATGCATATTAAGGTGAGTTTTTGATATTAAAATCTTTATATGGCATTAATTGAAGTATATGATTTGATGAACTTTTTGATGAAAAATGGTAAACTGTTCTTAACAGTTGAAGTTGAGCTTTATAAATCTAGATTTTGGAAACTGTTGTTGAGAAATAAAGAAGATTTTTGCTTCTTTAAAACAACTAAGAATGATATCCTATTTTAAGGATTAAAGGATTAAAAGTTTTGAAACCATTATTGGTTAAAACTATAGAGGATGTTCCTACAAGACGGTTGTGACTTCGGTCTGTCATTGTTAGGAATTAATCTATAGATTTTGAAAACAAAATAAAGGTGGCATATAAAGGAGAGGTGTACCATGCGACAAGGGTGGCATATCAAATAGAGGTGTACCTTCAGATATAAGGGTGGCATATTAAGGAGTGGTGTACCTTTGGATATAAGGGTGACATTTGTATGTGTGATTGTTATTATAGCTCTTGCTATTACATCTCTTAAGATTGCAATAGTTTTGAATTTTAACTTCTTTGTGATTTGAGGACTCAGGAATGTTGCTTTTATTAGAAATGATAGTAATGATGTTACTAAGAAGGGAAAAATTTGGCTTATGGCCAAAGTTTTGGATAACTATGCTTTTGACGGTGTATGATTTATGAGGAACCAGAGAGGCTCAGGGTTGTTCCTTGAAAGGAACCAGAGGGGCTCTGGTCGTTCCTCACATAGAACCAGAGGGGCCCTGGATGATATTAGTATATGTTACAAGTCTTTTACAAATCTTTTTCTTAAACTAGAGACTCTGAATCTATTATATCGAGGCTCTGTGTCAAGGATTGTGTTAAAAAAATGTTCATAAGACTTCTTGCTTTCATTTTAACTTAAGAATTTCTTATGAAAATGTCTTTAACAAACAAGGACAAACCAGAAGGGCTCTGATTGGTCTTCACAGTTGAACTAGAGGGGATCTAGTTGGTCGTGGTTTTTGAGCCAAAGGCTTTGGTTAGTAGAACCAGAAGCTCTGGTCATACAAAAGCTTTATATGTGACATCCGTCATTTTTGGGCTTCAGGTTAGCACCTTATAGGATTTTTAAAATTAAGAATTATATTAGGATCTAGTCATGTTGATTAAAATTCATCTGGCTTAGTCTCCAAAATATAGTTCAGAAAATCCTATTTCGATGGGTAACTGATAAAGTTAACTTATATAATGTCAAATTCATTAAAATTCTCGAAACAAAATAAAGTTGATATTATAAAAGTACAAATTAAATTATAAAAAGTTTTATTCGAATGTCCAAATAATTTTACAAAAATTTGGAATTTTGACCTAGTACTGATATTTTGTGATAACTGGATCCTAGTTATCACCCAAGGTAATTAATGTGTGATTATTTGATTAAATGATTACGTGATAGCATGATAATTTGATACGTTTGATCATGCTAGTATGTGAATTTGTGTATTAATTGGATATATATGTATATATATATGGTATATGTGAATATATGCATAGGTATATATATATATATATGTGATTATACACACATGCATATTATGAATGCATGGCATATGGATGGATGCATGCGCATGTGATGGGTTAGCATGGGAAGGGGGCTGTTAGCCRACCTTCCAGTTTTAGAAAGTATAAAAGGATGTTGAAGCCTCCATATTCTTTTTCTTGTCATTTTAAAAGAATGTACGATTTAAAGAGAAAGAGTTGACCAGATTGCAAGTGCCTGATTTCAAGAAGGCTATTTTCAAAAGGCTTGTTAAGGTGAGTGATTTCTAAACCTTTTTGCATAAAAATTGTTACTGGTTTTATTTGAATATGTCTACTATTGGAAAGAAATCAGTTATTTCCTTAAAGATTTTATCCGGGTAAAGGTTGAGCGGATTAAGTTTAAATCGGACAAAGCTTGTCCGGATTAATTGTAAATCGATCAAGGGTTGGGCGATTAAGCTCTAAATCGATCAAGTGTTGAACGGTTTAGTCTTAAACCAGTTAAGTGTCAAGCGGTTATCTTTTTGAACTAAGTATGAATACGACCATATGGTGACCAAATTATTTTAAATCGGTTGAGCTTTGGGCGATGTATTGTCCGGACTCTTTATCCGGACAAAGTTGTTGGAATTATTCCAAGTGTTAAATCGGACAAGCCTTGGGCGATAAGTTGTCCGGATGATTTGTTAAACCGGCCAAGACTTGAACAGAGATGAAGTCCGACCAAGCCTAGGTTGACCGGATTTGAGTTGTGCCTTGTGTTTAAATGATAGAAATTGTTATTTTATCATAAAATGAAGATTTGATATAAATGAGTTTGGATTAATAATAATTCCATTGACTGCGGTCTATTTGGAATTGTTTTATGAAAAGTTTTGATGAGGAAATAAGGGTGGCATATCAAGGAGAGTTGTACCATGAGATAAGGGTGGCATATCAAGGAGAGGTGTACCATGGGATAAGGGTGGCATATTAAAGAGACGTGTACATTTGGATATAAGGGTGACATTTGTATGTGTGTTGTATGATATAACTCTTTCTATTATATCCCTTAAGATTACCGTGGTCAGGAATCTTTATTTTTTGTGATTTAAAGATATAGGATCAAGGTTCTTATTGGAAATCATAGTCTGAATGTTATTGAGGGGAAAAACATCAGGTTTGGCCTAAAACTTTATATAAACCTTGTTTGATTAGAAAAGGTTTAAAAGTGGCATTATATGAAACCTTATTGGTTCAGAGGTATGAGATTTGACTAGCTGAACGCTTTCCTTGAAAAGTGGAAAGGATCTGGTATTATGTCCCTATTTGTTCATATATTTGTTATATATATGAAATGTTGTTTTCCATAAAGATTTTGGTGATTTTCACCCTGCAATAACATAAATAGGGTATCTCACTAGACCTTTCGGTCTAACCCTCGTTTTGTGATTTTAAATATGTGTTGCAGGAGGTACGGACGGTACGGGAAAAAGGAAAATGTAATGTTTTCCTATATGCATTTCTTTTTGAAGATATGTCTTGATGTACAGTTTTGATTGATTAGTACAAGAAATGTATTTGATTTTTGGACCTTGTATTTGGTCATGTTAGATTCTTGTACTAAGGGACCTGAATGGGATAATATCATGTATTTCTTTTGTATGAAATATGTGTTACATGCAATGTGTGTTTTGGGGCGTTACAGAAAGTGGTATCAGAGCCTGAGTTTAAGGGATTTAGGTATTTAACAGCATGATACCTAGACTTAAACAGTTTTATTGCATATTAAGGGTCCCGGACGTAGTTAGCATCATTGAAAATAAATATGATGGGTTGAAAGAACAGTGTGTAAGGTAAATTTTAATTACATCTGGCCAGTGTAAAAGGTAAATTTTAATTACATCTGGCCAGTGTAATTATGAATTTACAGGTACACATCTGAACTTGAATACTTCATTATATTTGAGAATGTGAATACGTGATTATTAATACTAAACTCTACATACGTCTAGCCGAACTAGAAAATCTGAAAGAATGGCTCGTCCAGAGTCTGAAGAAAGGGAAGAGTCACATGTTAATCTTCCAACTAGCACGTCCAGAAATAGTGGTCGGGGAAGGCCAAGGGGACGAGGTAGAGGAAGAAATCTGTCTCAAGGGAGGGGTCGGACCAAAATTCATTCTAAACCTGAAGAATCCCATTTTGGGAATGTTTAGGGGAGATCGGTGCCACACCCTGAATATGTAACTAGGGACATGTTGGTAGAAGAGATGGGGAAATTGAAGGAAACTCTGACTTCTATTATGGGAATACCAGCCAGGGTGGAAACGGAAAGAGTGGAAGTTCATCCCTCTGTTCCAGTCACCCACAACAAGGAAGGAGACATTAAGATGTTTTTGGCATGCAAACCACCAACCTTTTCTGGGGAAAGAGATCCAGTGAAAGCTATGTGCTGGATCAAGGAGATGGAATCTGTGTTCAACACCATTCGGTGCCCGGAAACAGATAAAGTGTGATTTGTTGTTTTTGTATTAAAGTTAAATGCTTTGTTCTGGTGGGAAGTTGAATCGTCAGCCAGAACAGATGTTTTACAGATCTTGTCATGGGTAGAATTTGTGGAACGATTCAAGAATCAATTTTTCCCTAAAACAGCAATAAGACAAATGGAGGTAGATTTCCTGAAACTAGAACAAGGAAATGGAACAGTTCGAGAGTATACTGAGAAATTCATTGAATACTCTCGATTTGCAGAGCACTATGTTTCAACCGAACCCAGGAAGATAGAAAGATATATTTGGGGTTTAAAACACTCAATCAGAGAGTTTGTTATTGCTATGAACCACAATACCTTTTCGTTAACGGTAGATGCGGCTGAAGTGACAGAACGAAATAAAAACCGACAGCCAGAAGGAAAGGTTGTAGAGAAGAGAAAATAGAAAGGGCCTTCATCTTTTCGAGGGCCGAAAACTGTAAGATATGATAGTAAATTTGAGCAAAAGATAAGTGAGAAAGTCTGCTCACAGTGTCGACAAGTTCATCACGGTGAATGCAAGATGGACCCAAGGAAATGTTATAAGTGCGGCGAAGCAGGTCATCTGTCTAGAAACTGTCAAACTAACAGAAGGTGTTTTAATTGCAATTCTCCGGATCATATTCGACCGATTTGTCTCTTGTTAAGAACTCCGCAGTTAACGATGGGGAGTAACGCGTCGGGTATTCGAGGAAGGCCTAATGTGAACAGAGGAGGGCAAGGAGGGGCGCGGGGACGATCATTCCAGATGACTAAGAACGAGGCAGAAGCATCACCGGATGTAGTAACAGGTACATTCCTTCTAAATTCAATACGTGCTAAGGTGTTATTTGACTCTGGTGCAAACTTTTCGTTTGTATCACCATTGTTTGCTCAAACTGCATGTCTGAATTCTATGCTACTTGATGAGGAGTTAGTAGTTGATATTGCTAATAGTCAGGAAACTGTTACTAGTGTGTTCAATAACTATAATATTGTTATTGAGGACCGTGAACTTCCGATCCGGTTATTTCTCATGCCAATGAAAGAATTTGATGTAGTAGTGGGTATGGATTGGTTGGCAAAGTATCAGGCTAGTATAGTTTGTAATCAGAAAATGATCAGAATTATTCTGTCAGACAAAGGGACAGTTGTTATTTATGGTGATCGTTAGAATCACCATACCAGTATTTTGTCATTAATGAAAGCCCATAAAAGTATTCGAAAGAAGTGCCAAGGATGATTGGCTTATGTAATTGATCTGAAGAAAGAGAAGGGAAAAGAATAATCGATTCCGATTGTTAGGGAATATCCAGAAGTCTTTCTAGAAGACTTATCTGGATTACCACCAGATAGAGGTATTGAGTTCCGAATTGATTTAGTTCCAGGGGCTGCACCAGTAGCAAAGGCACCGTACCGTTTAGCTCCATCTGAATTGAAAGAACTGGATGCATAGTTGAAAGACTTAACTGATAAGGGATTTATTAGGTCCAACACTTCACCTTGGGGTGCTCTGGTCCTATTTGTCAAAAAGAACGATGGGTCTATGCGAATGTGTATAAACTATCGGGAACTAAATAAGTTAACAATCAAAAACAAGTATCCTTTACTGAGGATTGATGACTTGTTCGACCAATTGGTAGGAGCAATTTATTTCTTAAAGATTGATTTAAGATCAGGGTATCATCAGCTCAAGGTCTGGGAAGAAGATGTTGCCACAACAACATTCAGAACAAGGTACGGGCATCATGAATTCTTAGTTATGCCATTCGTTTTAACTAATGCGCCCGCAACCTTTATGGATTTGATGAATAGGGTACGCAAGGAATATCTTGATAAATTCATTATTGTATTTATCGATGATATTCTTATATATTCTAAGACTGAAGAAGAACATGCAAAACATCTTCGTCTGATACTGGAATTGTTGAAAAGAGAAAAGTTGTATGCTAAATTGTCCAAGTGTGAGTTCTGGTTAAGAGAGGTTCAATTTCTGGGTCACGTCATCTCAGAATCAGTAGTAAAAGTGGATCCAGCAAAAATAGAGGCAGTTGCAAGATGGGAAGCTCCAAAAAATCCTTCTGAGGTCCGAAGCTTTTTGGGATTGGCCGGTTATTACCGTAAGTTCATTCAGAACTTTTATAAGATAGTCGTGCCATTGACTAAATTGACTCGGAAAAACGTTAAATTCCAGTGGGAAGGAGAGTAGCAAGAAGCTTTTCAACTTTTAAAAGATCATCTTTGCAGTGCGCCGATATTGACTCTACCAGATGGATCCGAAGATTTTATAGTTTACAACGATGCTTCAAAGTTAGGGTTGGGATGTGTTTTGATGCAAAGAGAAAAAGTGATTTCTTATGCATCAAGACAATTGAAAGATCATGAGAAGCAATATCCAACCCATGACATGGAATTAGCTGCAGTGGTATTTGCTCTGAAAATCTGGAGACACTATCTTCTGGGAACAAAATGTCAGATTTATACTGACCATAAAATTTTACAACATATGTTCAACCAGAAGGAATTAAATATGCAACAGCGTCGGTGGATTGAACTGGTTAATGATTATGATTGTGAAATCCTTTACCACCCGGGAAAAGCTAACATGGTGGCTGACGCTTTAAGTCGGAAAGAAAAGAGCGGAACCATTAAAGCTGTGGCAATGAGAATGAACTTGATCCTTGATATTCGTAAGGAATGTCAGAGATGCCAACAAGAAGCTATGAAAGAAGAATTTGTTAAAGCAGAAAAGTTGGGTAAGATGATCTCAATATTGGAACAGAATGATGAAGGACTAATGTGCTTTCAAGGGCGAGTATGGGTACCATGTTTTGGAAATATCCGAAATATGATATTAAATGAAAGTCATAAGTCCCGATACTCTATTCATCCAGGWACCAATAAGATGTATAGAGATTTGAAACCTTTTTATTGGTGGCCAGGGTTGAAAAGGGACATAGCTAAATATGTAGAACAGTGTCTGACATGTCTACAGGTTAAGATTGAAGATTAGATTTCGTATGGAAGTCTTCAATCCTTAGAAATACTTGTATGGAAATGGGATCACATTACCATGGATTTTGTTATGAAGTTACCTCGAACTCCAAAGGGGTATGACACGATTTGGGTAATTGTTGATCGTTTGTCTAAATCTGTGCATTTTCTACCAATAAGAGAGAAATACTCTTTAGAAAAGCTAGCGCAGATTTACATTAAATAAATTGTTACCAGACACGGTGTTCCCTTGTCTATTATCTCTGATATAGATAGTCGGTTTACTTCAAAGTTCTGGGAAGGATTACAGAAAGTTTTGGGATCTGAAATCTGACTGAGTACAGCTTATCATCCGCAGACTGATGGGCAGAGTGAAAGAACTATTTAGACTCTCGAAGATATGTTGAGAAGTTGTATTATTGACTTCGGGGGATCGTAGGAAGATCACTTGCCATTAATAGAGTTTGCATATAACAATAGTTACCATTCCAGCATCCAAGCGGCACCGTATGAAGTGTTGTATTGACGTAAATGCCGAACGCCATTGTGTTGGAATGAGGTGGGTGAAAAACAGCTGACGGGTCCTGAAATTGTCCAAGAAACTTTTGAAAAGATTGAATAGATCTGCGAAAGAATCAAAACAGCACAAGATCGTCAGAAAAGTTTTTAGCTCCATTATTCCTATCTTGTAAAAGTATAGAAAAAGTAYATTGTAAGTCTTGACAGAAGGTTATCTCCACAGAAGASAACAGAGGACTAGCAACAGAAGCCGTTTGATCTAACAAGTGAAAAGTGGCAGAACCTTTGATGTGTCTCACAGAGGTTCTGAAAAATGGTCCTCTGTCAAAAAGAACACGCAAGTCAATTACAACAGAGCCTCTGAGATGGCTCACAGAGGGTCTGCGGATTTGGTCTTCTGTGAAGTTTCTGTTCTAACAGTTTTTCAAAGGTTGTTAGCCGCATGTGCTTTTCACGTGACTAGGGAATAATCGACTTTATTTGGACGACTCAGATGAAGACAAGCGTCAAAATCTTGTCACTAAGGTCGTTAGGAACTAGTATAAATAGCGGATAGGACCTTTGTAATCAGAGGTGCTTCCAGTATTGTAATCGTTAAAATTTTCAATTGAATCAATTGAAAAACCTTTGGAGCAATCTTTCTGCATTCATCTTCTTCGTTGAAACTGTGTGTTCTTGGTGTGTTTAGAATTTCTAATCATTTACTCTATTTTGCTCTTATAAATGTTTCCGCTGCACTTCAATTGTTTTAGAGCTTATTTAGAGTATTAGATCAATACCAAAGTCGAATTCAGATCCAACAATTGGTATCAGAGCGGGTTTTGAATTCTAATTCAATTAATTCTGCTTTTGGTATTAATATGTGATTCCTTGAACACCATTTTCTTCAGATTACCTTGTTTCACTCACTGTTGAATCAGTTTCATCTTGTTCTTATTTTTTCTTCAAATTTCAATGGCGGACATGGGTAATACCTCGTTCATGAGTAATGGATCTCAATCCAAACCTCCCACACTTATCCGAGAGGAATACCCTCAATGGAAAGTGCGCATGATCAACTTCCTAGAGGGAATTCACCCCAGAATTTGTGAATTTCTCTACAATCCTCCTTACGTGCTAATGAATTTGATTCCACGAGTTCTCCAGCAACTGCTATAACCCCCGAAGTTCCTGAGCACTATGAGCCAAAACCAATTGCAAACTGGAGCGATGAAGAAAAGGTATTGGTTGAATTGGGAAG
>NW_020202234.1:0-1089 GCF_001531365.2 Cynara cardunculus var. scolymus
TTTCAGCGACCCCATTCTGCTGAGGAGTTCTCACAAAAGAGAAGTTGTGAGAGATTCCCTTGTCCTCAAGAAAGTTGTCCATAGTACTGTTTTTGAATTCAGTACCATGGTCAATTCTGATAGATCGTACTTTAACATTGTTTAGTACTTCTATATTTTTGATGAACAAAATGATTTCTTCAGGTGCTTCGTCCTTGGATCTTAGAAAGAATACCCAAGTATACVTGGCATACTCATCAACAATGACAAGTGTGAACTTCTTTCCAGCTAAGGATTGCACGTTGACTGGACCAAAGAGATCCATGTGCAATAGCTGAAGAGGCACGGTCACTGAAGAGATTTGCTTCGACTTGAAGCTAGCTCTTGTGTGTTTTCCTTTTTCACAGACTGAGCAAGCAAAGAGATTCCTTTGCAAACGAGTGTTGAGAAAGACCTGTGACAAGATCATTTCTTGACAGCTCGCTGAGTGTCTTGAAGTTGAGATGAGATAGTCGTTTRTGCCATAACCAGTTAATATCTGATGAGGCTTTAGAGAAGAAGCAACTATTCTCAGTGAGAGGAGAATTCATGTTGACACTACTAGAAAACCAGGTATCAGCGACGAGTATCGCGAGGGAAATGACAAAATTCAAAATCCCTCGCTGATCAGCGAGGGATTGAGTTTTTTGGCATTTCCCTCGCTGATCCCTCGCTGATCTGCGAGGGAATTTTTCCCTCGCTGATCCCTCGTAAATCAGCGAGGGATCAGCGAGGGAAATGCCAAAAAACTCATTCCCTCGCTGATTTCCGAGGGAAATTTCTTCTGAAAAATCCCTCGCTGATCCCTCGCAAATCAGCGAGGGATCAGCGAGGGAAATGACAAAATTCAGAATCCCTCGCTGATACCTCGCAGATCAGCGAGGGATCAGCGAGGGATCAACGAGGGAAATGACAAAATTCACATTCCCTCGCAGATCCCTCGCTGATCTGCGAGGGATTAGCGAGGGATTTTTCTATTTTTCCTATTTTCTCATTTTTATGTGTTATATATACATATTTTTATGTGTTGATATCGTATGTATGTATGTCATGTGTTGTTTGTGTGTGTGT
>NW_020202234.1:2504-3990 GCF_001531365.2 Cynara cardunculus var. scolymus
TGTATATATGTGTATATAACATTGACCGACGGGTATATATACATATAACACATACAAYGTCGTGTAAACATATGTGTATAACACGGGCTAACGGGTATATATACTTATAACACATGCATATATACATACGATACCTAAGTATAAAAATATAACACATAAAATTCAAAAAAATCAAGAAAATAGGACAATTCCCTCGCTGATCTCTTGCAGATCAGTGAGGGAATGAGTTTTTTGGCATTTCCCTCGCTGATCCCTCATAGATCAGCGAGGGATCAGCGAGGGAATTGACAAAATTTAGATTCCCTCGCTGATCCCTCGCAGATTAGCGAGGGATCAGCGAGGGAAGTGACAAAATTCACATTCCCTCGCAGATCCCTCGCTGATCTGCGAGGGATCAGCGAGAGATTTTTTTTATTTTTCTTATTTTCTCATTTTTATGTGTTGATGTCGTATGTATGCATGTATATGTGTTGTTTGTGTGTATATATATATATATATATGTACACACATATGTTGTGGTTGTTAACCGCGATATATATAGATGTTGGGCCTAATGGGCATTATTCGATCTTATTGGGCCTACTGGGCTTTATTCGGTCTTATTGAGCCTACTGGGCTTTATTCGGTCTTATTGGGCCTATTGGGCTTTATTCGGTCTTATTTGGTCTTAATGGACTTTATTAGGTCTTATTGGGCCTTAAAAGACTTTATTCGGTTTTATTGGGACTTAATGAGATTTATTCGGTTTATAAAAGCCTTAATGGGATTTATTCGGTATCATAATTTAATAATTAATTATTAATTAAATTTATAGTTATTAATTAAAAAAGAATTTAAAATATTTAAAAATTAAAAAAAAACTTTTAGCAACGGAATTTCCCCTCGGAAATCCGTCGCTGATGTCTAAATCAATATATTAGGTCTAGCCACCATTTCTCAGATCTAACTTCTCATTTCTCATTTTATGTAAAATCGCTACAGAGAGAGATCGCGAGAGAGTGCGAGAGAGAGATCGAGCTCGTCGCCACCGTCGCCACCCCGCCGTCGTCGTGTCGTCGCCACCGTCACCACCCGCCACCGTCGCCACCTGTTTCCTGGCTCCATTTCCGACCACCACCGTCTGTTTCCCGTCGAGACTGCTTCCTCTCCAAACCCGACTGTTTCCCGGCTCCATTTCCGACGACTACAGCCGTTTCCCGTCGCCGACCACCACCGTCGGCACCCGTCGCCGACAACCACCGCCGGTCGTTACTTAGGTTTGTTTTATATGTATATGTATATATATTTCAAGTGAAGGCTGTGTATATGTATATGTTTGTTTAAAAATAAGTTTTTAGAATTTTCAAAATAAGTGGTAAAATGTTGTTCAAGTGAAGGTTGTGTATATGTATATGTTTGTTTTAAAATAAGTTGTTAGCATTTTTAAAATAAGTTGTAAAATGTTGTTCAAGTGAAGGTTGTGTACATGTACATGTTTGTTTTAAAA
>NW_020202234.1:5925-16787 GCF_001531365.2 Cynara cardunculus var. scolymus
TACGGTTTGACTTTCAAGTAGTCAAACCGTTACACTTATCGTTTTAAAGTCATCCGAAACTCCTCTAAACCTACTGTTTGACTTTCTAGTAGTCAACACTTTAAAGTAATACAAAACTTCTCTAAACCTACGGTTTGACCTTCAAGTAGTCAAACGTTTAAAGTAATCTGAAACTCCTCTAAACCTATATGTTCATTCTGTCGACTAACTACTTCTTTCTTTGTTGTAGTTATTCAATTTGTTAGGCCATTGGTAAGTAGATGTGTATAAGAGTTTGTATTACATAATAAAATAATATGAATATCTTTGTGTTGTAAATATTTTTTTAATTGTATAGGTTTAAAGATGCCCATGTTGTCCGAGAGATGACTACTATCTTCAGGTCTTCCTTTGCTGGTCCGTGGCTTAGATGGAAGGAAGTACCTCAGGAAGCACGCGACTTGATGTTCCAGCGCTTTAGGGTTGGTGTATCATTTTAATGTAATTATACATACAATGTTATTGTTTTTACATTTATATAATCATTGTGTATGTAGGCTAAGTTCTAGTGGGAACCTGAGCTGGATGACACAGTTCATTATTTATGGACCAAATCCATGCACAACAGGTACTCTGACTGGATGAGCTCTGCACGTGATTGGGCCGTGGCACAGGCCTATCCTGGTGATCAACAATGGGATGGTGAGGACTTCTCAYGGATTAGATTACACCATCCCGTATGGATACCAGACAGGTTTTGGCTRCAGATGATTGATACGGTATGCATCTCTATTGTRAGCTTTTCGAACTGCCATGTGTACCGACTTAATTCTTATATATGTGCTCTGTTTTTAACAGGTTTGGGATACCGAGGCTTGGAAAAGGAAATCCAGGATCAATCGGGCCAATCGGAACACCCAGTTTGAGGGGGTGTCGTCCAGACACATTGGGGGATCGATTAGTACGACACAACATCGAGACAGGATGGTGAGTATCTAATCTTTTTTGAAAATGTAATTTGCTCTTTATGTTAGTAACAACTTAACCTAATCGTCTAATGTAGGCACAAGTAATGGGTCGTGAGCCTACTGCTAGTGAGGTGTTTGAGCGCACTCACTGCACGAACCGGAAGTTCGATCAAGGTTCGTCCGACCCGCCTACTGATCCTCCTCAGTTCAATTACCCGAAAGCTGCTAGGTTTCATGTAAGTTTTCTAAAACCATTACTTTGGTTAATAGATACATTTGGTATGTTTAAGATAATATACTTCAATAAACATAGTGATGCTATTAGTTTGGGCTGCCATTGTTGGGCAGACATTAGGCTAAGTAAGTAGGTTGAGAATGTGACTTCGAACATTGGTATTATTAGAATGTTTAGTTGTTACATACATGCATTGGTTATGTTTGATTTACAGTCGTTATACTGCTGAAATATCTACATACATAACCTCACCCGTTTTTGTTTTGGTGAACCATAGGAGCGATTTCAATCGCTTAGGGGTGAGTCACAATCTAGTATCGACAGCCCTCTCCCTGATGAGGCATCTCTTTGGGAACAAAGTGTCGGAGGACGGAGGAAAGGTCGAATATTTGGTTTCGGGACCACCCAGGATCCCTCTTATGCTATGACGGGTAGATGTAGCAGTAGCGGGTCATCATACGAGTCAAGAGCGAAGGTACGTTGGTTATATTGTTATAAACTTTCTCATTGCTAAAATTGGGAAGAAATTACTGATTTTGTCGAATATTTAATATTTACAGGTAGCGGAGTTGAGAGATAAGTTGGCAAGGGTAGAGGAGGAGGCACATTTACGGGAGGAACGTCATCTGGCCGAAATGAAGGACGAACGGAGGAAGAGGGTAGATTTGGAGGCCGAACAGGCCAGACAAGCTGCTGCATTAGCCCAACAGGCAGGATTATCGGAGCATTTTGCTACGTTTATGCGGCAGTCAGGATACGTTTTCCCAACTCCCCCAACTCCCGAAAGTTAGATTATATGTATTCAAATATTAAATTGTATGAATTGAATATTTTAAATTTTATGAATCCATATTTTAAATCGTATGAATTAGTTATTAAAATTTGTTTACAGTTTTTGTTTGTTAAATATTTTCAGGTTATTTTTATAAATAAATACAGGAATTATCCAATTTCAAAAAATTTATTTTTTGAATTTATACAAATTAGCGACAGATTAGCGAGGGAAAATCCGTCGCTGAAAGTCCTCGAAAATTCCGTCGCAGATCCGTCGCTGAAGGTTCCGTCGTAGATCCGTCGCTGAAGTTTTCGTTGCAGATCCGTCGCTGAAGGTTCCGTCGCAGATCTGTCGCTGAAGGTTCCCTTGCAGATCCGTCGCTGAAGGTTCCCTCGCAGATCCATCGCTGATCCGTTGCTGAAACTATCCGTCGCTGATCCGTCGCTGAAAGTGTCTCTCGCAAATCCGTCGCTGATATCTGTCGCTGATAGTATTACCTACGACTATTTGACCGACGGAGTATCAGCGACGGATTGCCCTTTCAGCGAGGGATTTGCGAGGGATTTTTCCCTCGCTGATACTCTGCATTTTTGTAGTGTGATGATATAAACATTCTCTAGAACGAGAACCGGTTAGAGCAACCTTATCATCTTTGTCGAGAACATGACAAAAATTCTTTGAGAATTTAAGTATATAATCTTTATCACATAGTTGGCTGATGCTAAGAAAATTATGCTTCAGTCCTTCAACGTATGCAATGCGTTTGAAAGTTGTTGTACCGTTGGATAATATACCAAAGCCTTTAGTATAGCCTTTTCCATTTCCACCGAAGATTACAGAAAGTCCTCTTTCTTCCTTGAAGTGAAATAGAAGAAATATATCTCAAGTCATATGTCTTTAACAACAACTGTCCAGATACCATATGCCTTTAACAACCTGAGCAAGGAAACAAAATAAGAATTGCTATTGGTACCCAGCTATTTGGGTCCAGCTTTGTTAGAGGCTTCATCATCTGATAATGACGAATCATTATCAGAAGATGGCATCATTAAACCTGAAGATGTTTGAATGGAAAGAGGAACAACCCTTGATACTACCAAGGTAGTTTCAGTGGAGGTCTTCACTGAGTCTGACGAAGAGACTTCAGTGGTAGGGATTACAACGTCTGATAGTGAAGATTTTTCAGCAGGAGTTGTCTTCGTTGAGCCTGAAGAAAAGGCTTTAATGGTTTTCTTCACCTTGACTGCAGGAGCAGCCTTCGTGGATGATTTCACTTTAGTTGATTTTTCAGCCTTGGTTACTTTCTTACTCAAAGCTGGTGAACCAGCTTTGGCGGTAGAAGGACACTTACTGGAAACATGTGTTCTTTCACCACAGTGTTTACACTTCCTAAAACTAGGAGTAGCTTTAGTGCCAGGAAGTATCTGACTAGAAGTGGGACCAGCTCTAAGGATTCCCTTCTGATTGATTCTTGGAGGAACCTTTGAGGAATTGGATTCCTTAGGTGAAAAGTTCACCTTGAGCTGTGACTTAGATTTCTGATGCGATTCAGATTTCCTAGTCCCTGAAGAATAAGAAGAAGTTTTACAAGTTGAAGGAATAGATTTAGATCTATTAGACTTGTTAGACTTCTTAGAAAGGGATGTTGTGACAGTGGATTTACCTTTGTCTTTGAACCCAGAACTCAAAGGAGTTCCTTCAAGATAACTCTCAGTAAAGGAAGAGGACTGAGAGAAAGAAGTGTTAGGAATAGAAGAGACAAAGGTACCAAATTTAAGCATGGACCTATCTTTAACACATTATTCCTGATCATAGGAGAATCCTAGACCAATCGTTTTCTTGGCCGGAATCTGAGCGTTAATGATCTTAGAGGCTTTGACGGAAGCTTTGCACCACCCTTCAATGGTAGCTTTCTCAGCCTTGAGTTCAGCGATTGCTCGCTCACGCTCAGCGACAGCTTTCTCACGTTCAACAGTGATGGCTTGGTTTACAATGACATGATCTTTAAGATTTTCATCAGCAGAGGTCAGTTCTTTGATCTTAGAGTGACAAATCTTCAATTGCTCTTGAAGATCAACGTTAAGCATTTCAGCTTTTGATTTGCCATTGAGGGCATTGTAAAGGTCAACCGTCAGCGTATCCAGTGCAGAAAGACTAGAAGAGGGTTCATTCAGGAAGCATACCTGAGTAGAAGAAGCAGATGGTTCAGAGGAGGTAGATGCTTCAGAAGATCCTTCATCAGCATCAATGGCCATCAAGCAAACATAGGCTTTATCCTCTTCGTCTGAAGATGATTCATCAGATGATTCAGCCCAGTCATGCTCTTCAGCAATAAGGCCTTTAGCCTTTCGCTGGTTGTTCTTCATCTTCTTGTATTTCTCCTTCAGTTTTAAGTATTTTTCATCTTTGGTCCTGAAGGAGGAGGGAGCTTTATAAGATGGCGTCGTAGTCTTCTTTGATCTACATTCACTTGCAAAATGTCCAGGCCGGTGACAGTTATAGCAGACAGCTGAAGCCTTGTCTATTCTTTCAAACTTTGGCTTCTCCCTGAAGGATAGCTGAGGATATCTGCGGAAATTGCTCTTGCTGAAAAACCTCCTAAATGACTTAGTCAGGAGTGTTAGGGACTCATCAAAATCTGTTAAATCAGATTCTAGAATGTCCTCAGAAGAATCTATCTCCGTGATGACCACGGGAGGAAGAGAAGAAACAAAATGGGTAGAAGTTTCAACTGAAGAGGCTTCAGAGATCAAAGCTAAAGGAGAGCTTTTCATTTCCCTGGAYTCTTTTACAAGATTTCTTTTCAGTTGACGAGATTGCTCATGGTTGAGCAGAATCCCGTATAAGGTAGAAAGAGAAAGAGTGGACATGTCATTTGACATCTTGAGACAAATAGAAAAGGTGTCCCAAGACTCAGGAAGGCATTCTAGAAACTTAGTCAAGGTTTCAGAATTAGAATATTCTCTGCCGACAGCCCTAAGATCAATAAGAAGGCAATTAAATCTTTGATGTACTTTAGACAGCGTCTCAGACTTTCCACAGAGAAAGCTTTCATATTGTCTTACTAGATTGATCTTTCTAGTCTCCTGAACCTGAGTGGTTCCTTCATATTGGACACAAAGTGTATCCCATACGGATTTTGAAGTTTTGAGTTTCATCACTGAGTGACACATCTCATTAGGAAGAGACATAGCTATTATAGACCGAGCACGCGTGTCTATAGCTATCTTCTTCTTGTCCTCATTGCTCCACTGATGTGGATGCTTTGGAATCTGCCGTTCAGGAATCACGGCAGTCGTAGCTGTTGCTGGAACAACCGGAACAATAGCAAATGGAATATATGGTCCATTTTCTATGTAATGTGGAATTTCAGGATCCACACCTTCCAGAAAGAGGGACATCCGGTTCTTCGAGAGACTAAAGTTGTCACGGACAAACCAGCGAGGTTTGGCAAGAGAGCCATTATCTTTTGTGTGTGTGTGTTTGCAATTTGTAAAGCCATTTGTAAGCAGTAAAGTTATCTAAGAAGAGATAAACTAATACAGAAAAATAGCCAAACACAAGAAAATAAAGAAAACACTGCTCTGATACCACTTGTTGGTCCCGTAAGGGTCTACAAGAAGAGAAACAGTTTGTAGAAGGGGGGATGAATACAAACACAATATTTTCAAATTTAAAATATATATTGATAGAGAAGATCAATATAGATTTTTCAAGATTGTTTGTGGAGAGATAAGGTAATAAAAATCTATCTAAACAATCTTTGGTTACACACAATGCTTTAGCAATTACAAGAAAAGAAGTTGCTAAAAGAAAGATCCTTTACTTTAAGCTAGAAGATGCTTGAAGTAAGAATTAGGTTAGAGAGAGAAATGCGCACTCTCTGCATGGAGAAGAAACACTTCTATTTATACCCAGTGCATTAAATGTCCATTTAATGCAATATGGTAGGTTTAGAGTGCGTGTCAAGCCTTAAGAGGAAGGTTTGTCCTTTGTTACAGTGAGTAGTACAAAAGCACTATTTCTGAGCAGACATCCTTACCTAAAGTTGGTGGACAAAGAGTCGACTAGTCGGCTCCATACCGTACTAACTTTTGTAAGGGTATGGGTTTTGTCCTTTGTGTGCATAAGGACAAGACAACAACAATCGTGCTAAGCAAGCTTCCATTGATCGCTGAATGCTGGAATAAGCAAGCTTCCATTGATCGCTGAATGCTGGAATGACCTGAAGGTCTCATCATCATTCGCTGAAGTTTGAGCAGTCTTCACACATATGTAGACAGACTTGTAATCACTGAATACCGCTTCAGATCACGTACTCACCGGTCTCTAATCTTCAGTTTCAGTCTTCGACGTTTGCTGAAGGTTCTTTGGTGTGAGTGTTGTCTTCTTGAAGTATTGTTGTCTCTGATAGATTTACAAACCAAGTTTTTCAGCGATTACTGAACATACTCAGTGAAGATCGCTGGAACTGAAAATACAGAAACATAAATACAACGTATAGGTGAAAAGGAATTATCATCAAATCACTGAGAGAGATGATCAATAGACCACATATAGTCCTTTAACCAAACCACCATCCACCATCTCCGCTGACTGCATAGGCATTTAAGTCTTTTCATCATTCTCTTTCATCTTGATGGTGTTCTTTTATTTTCCTTTTTTATTTATTTATTGAATATTGATCTTCTCTATATAAACAACCTCATACATAAATAAAATCAACAACACTTTTAATACAATTTCATTCTAGAAATTATGTTATCAAATATTATCGAACCCAGAATCAAAACCTAAATCAAATATAAATAAAAAAAGAAAGCAAAGATTAAATCGGTTGTCACAAAAAAAAGGTTGCCATGAAAGCAATGAATGCATGTGTGTAAGCAAAATAGATGCTGATGAAACCTGATCGAAGATAAGGTGTGGATATGGAAGGTTGTTCCTTGTTTGTTAAAGGTCTGTTCATATTCAAGTTTTAATGGCTGAACTTGCATGAAGCAACCCCATCCTTGTTACCCAAGGCATTTGAATTACATAGCTGATGTTCATCAACATTCAAAACCCACTGATCGAACCCCTATATTTAAATCGAAACAAGAAATCAAGAATCATCTATATATGACGACATACATAAATATCGAGAGTCATACGGAGATGGTTAGATTTACAGGGAAGAGGTGGTGAAATTTTAATAATTATATATGGTTTTTAATTTCCTCCACCTAACACCTTCGTAAGACCTACCATTACTCTTAATCATCTCTCTTTTTGACCGACTGATAGAACCGTCGGGTCGGGTGGTAGTTTAATGCAAAAAGTGGCATGGCATGATGATCAGGAGAATTTGTTTTTGTTAAAAACATTTCAAAGCCCTATGGGATCTTGAGTTGTGTAAATGAAGAATTGTTTCCAGTCTAGATTTCCAAGACAAAATCATTTTTAAGGTGGGAAAAATTGTATACACCCGTGATTTTTGGAGGCTTTTGTTTACGTTCTAATATGATATATATATATATATATATATATATATATAAACCATCTAGAAGCGAATCAGGCATGAAAAACAAAGAAATTACATGAACAGAGACCAATGCAACTTTCTGTGTGAACGCCTTTCCGTGCGACTTTCTAATAATCTAGAAAAGCCGCATTAAGGTCCTTAGGCCCTAAAGTGCTCGATTCTTTTTTTTTGGGGGGGGGGGGGGTTCCCTCATTTCTTCACCCCAACACTTTTCCATCATTTTCTCTCTAGTTTGAGTTCTTGAGAAGCTTGAAGTCCAATTTTGGGTCTTGGAAGAACATAAATCTAATAAGGTGAGTTCTAATTGCTCTGCAAATCTATATACATATCAAAATATCTCTATTTTGAATTTTGGATGCATTTCCTTTAGTTTATTCCATATTTCATGAGTTTTGTAATTTTGTGCATTTGGGCATATTTGGGGTATAAAATCTTTAAAGATTGTTCATAATGTTTTTATTGGGTGTTTGAAACACCAATAGATATTTATTTCGTCAAATGTGATTTCTTGTATATTTGGGGAAAAATATTGTTTTGATTCCCGAAAAAGGTAACTTGGACTAATAATGATTTCACTTGAGTTGTTGAACAAGTTAAAGGGTTTATTAACTTTGTTTTGAGTAAATGTTGTTTTGGGGTTTTACCCAACTTATGAACTTTTGGTAGTGCCATATTAGCCCTTTTGATTATGAGGGGTAATTCTTTGATAGACGCCTTCATTGGCTTGGTGGAAAATTCAAAAGTATGAACAATGCGGTTTTGGATCTATTTCATGTTATAGGTGTCCTGTGCTTCTTCAACATTTGGAAAACATGTTTGTTCGGCTTTGTGGTTTACATTGATTTTATTTAGTAGTCAAGTGTTTTATGAGGCCTTTTGGTTTCACTTCAACAAAATTGTGTTTATAGGACACTCCTAATTTTTAAGCGTCCTAATAGACTTCTTTATAAGACTTAATTTATAGGACCAAAAAAATAAAGTGTCCTATCTAAAGGCGTGGTAATAAGTTTATATGACGTTTTTTGACATCGTAAGAAGTTTTTTAGGACACTTTTAATTAAAGCGTCCTATCAGCAACTTTATAGAACACTATTTGAAAAACTGTCCTATAAAAACAAGTGTCCTATAAAAAAATGAATTTATAGGACACTTTCTCAAAATTGTCCTATAAAGTTGCTAATGTGACATTTTGTATAAAAACGTCCTAAAAAACTTGTTAACACGCCCAAAAGCATCATATAAACTTATTACAACACTTTTAGATATCACGCTTTATATTTTGGTCCTATAATTAAGTCTTATAAAACGGTGTATTGGGACGTTTAAAGACTGGGGGTATTCTATAAAATCAATTTTGTCGTAGTGTTTGATTTCAACTCAAATGAGTGTTTGTGACATTTGTCCAGATTTAATAGCTTAATGTGGGGCTTTAGACGTTATAATGCATTTATTGCATACTTGTTGGATATTATATGTTTTGAGTGCGTTATTCATTCAATTGGAGTCATGTAATTTTTTTATTATAGTGCAATGGATCCATAGGCCTATGAGTCTGTCTTGTTGTTAGGTGTGGAGTTTGATGTCTACACTTAAATCGAGTGAGTGGTTCTCAGGTCATGGTCTGAGAGCTTGCGGTGGTACCCTATTTGGGCCGTATAAAAAACTTGTAGCCTGTGGTGGTACTCTATTGATTCGTATACGGGGCTAGGTCTTCTAGTGGTGCTTGTTTTGTCTTATACAAAGAACAGTGACATTTGTGGTGAGATTCATCTAGAGGTCGAGTGGACACTAGGGTCATTTTGGGAGTCTTACGATGGTACTCAATGAAATAGTATAGAGGGATTTGTGGCTGAGGTGAAATTCAAGAATGTCGATAAGTAGCTTACTTTTGTGTTCCATCCAAATTTGATGGAATATCATCTATATATCTTGTGTTTGGAGAATTCGCTTTGCGCATGTTTTTGGTGAGTTGGATGTTGTTTATCAAACTAAAACAAGTAATTTTATTTGGAAAATAATGGGCTTTACGAAGATGTTCCATTTTGATTTATGACTTTAATAAAGGAGTTATATGTAAAGAAAATTGTATGGTTTAACTTTTTTTATCTTTATATGATAAAAATATTTTATCTCACTAGACATTAAGCCTAACAATTTTTTCTTTTCGACATATATATCGAGTCTTAATGGAATCTGAGCGGCATATGGAGATTTGTAGAGGTTTCGATAGAGTGGCTTAGAGGCGTCATTCGGCTTTGAAGATAGCAGATTCGATGGTTTTAGTTATATAACTTGTTCTAATTCCGTATGGGAATTAGATAGTCCTGTTTAGAACTCTGGTATGTGTCTTGTTTTCCTTCCTTTGTAAATTTTATATATCATGTTATTAAAGTCGTTCTTATTTAAAAGATTTGAAACTTTAAAATTATTTGATATCTTATAAATTTAGGGGTGGTACATGTTGTTGGGTCAAACAAAGAGGGTGGTGTAAACGTTTGGGTATTGTTTAAGTTTTGGTTTTAAGTATGATTTAGGTTGAATGCAGGTTTTGGTTTGGGTTTTAGATTTGATTTATGTTGATTTTTGATCTGGTTTTGAATTTGGGTTTCAGGTTTGATTTTGATTTAGGTCAGAGAAGATGACCGGATAATATTTCAAACCATCAAAGATGGTGACTGGAGTAGGTCAGACGTGAAGTTGATCAGGATAGTGTGTGTATGTATACATTTTAAAATTTATTGAAGTTAACTAAATGAGTCGATGATCACATTTATATATTAAACTAATAATAATCAATATTACCTTTGACATATGAATCTAACTTATCATTATTGGTTAAACTTTTAACATATATATATATATATATATATAATAAGTCTTATATATCAAACTTTGTAATTGGTTCAAAATCATAAAAAAATATGTGAAAATATTGATTATAATTATGAGGTGTATTAAGAGAATTGTTTTATCACAATACATATCAATTTATCTTCTACATAAATTCTCATAAAATATTTATATTCACCAAGCAAACATTGTGTTGTTACTTACATTGATATAATTGTTAAATATTTTTGCAATTTGCTTATATTAGTTCTTAATATACTCATTTGCAACATTGGTTAAAAACCTCATTAAAACTCTTTTTTTCTACATGTGATTGCATAAAGTGACAATAATAGTTAGTATTATGACCATTCTAAGAGTCTGATTGATTTGTTATTTTTTCATTTGACTTGTTCAAGTTTTTTAGATTTATTTTATACAGTTCATAGTTTGATTTCTCTATAAAAAAAGTCCTGAAAATAGTTGTTTTAATAAAATTATGTAAAATAAAAGATATATAATATATTGATTCCAATATTAATTATATATAGA
>NW_020202234.1:17561-18893 GCF_001531365.2 Cynara cardunculus var. scolymus
TGACTAATAATCAATGCCGATTATATATAAAAGTAGAAGTACTATGTAAACAGTAACTAAATATAATTTATAATGGCCATTTAATCTTATCAAAATATATGTGTGTGGTGTGTAAATAATAATTAATCTCAGTGTGTAAGACTCGAGTTTTAAAAAAACATTATCGTTAACTTACCCGAATTATATCGTACTTAAGTAACGGTCGGTAATTGTTGAGGGGTTAAAATCGCTAAATTACTAAATTTATTATAATTATAATATTATAATATATATATATATATATATGAGTTAAAAAAAAAACCATCGCCTGTTGCTTCATCTTCACCGCCTCTTCTCCCTCTCATCTCTCTCTCTCTAAACTTCTTCTTCTTCTCTCTAAGATTTCTTGCAAACCGTTAAAGCAATCGAAGTAACGATTATATATTCGGAWTCCACTCTTCGAACCCTTCATAAAGGTATAAATTTCATTCGCTTTTATTAGGGTGTTTATGTTAGTATTTTTTAGACCGGTTTATAAATGATGTTATATCTAAGTTTACGGATTGATATTGTTATAAGTACGATATATTTCACGTTTAGAATGCTAGGATTGGTTAAATTGATGTAAAATTTAAAAGGGTAGATTATGGTTTCATTATGGTTAGATTTGGTGTATATGTTTAACGACACACCAATTATTCGATATAATGCCGAAAAGGATAAAATTGCATGATTAAGCTTAGGGTAGCGATCATTGGAGTTATTTTGCTGTTTAGTATGTTGAAGCATGTTTATAGCACGTAAATATAGCGAATCATGAAAGTTGGATTATAAAAGTTAGTTGGAAATTGCGGAAGCGGATTTTACCGACTATGCAGGTCCATACTTTGGCAATGTATAAATTACAAACCGTAAGTCAGAATAAGTTCATATTTTGCAGTTAGAAAGCCCTTGATGTATGCTACAACTTTCATGTAGGATCGAAAATCCAGTTATGAATCTAAGTGGCTCGAAACAGTGTGTTTTCGGGGCTGTTTGCAATGTATTTAGGATTGATATGCTGTTTTGTAATATTCGTATAAAATAGATGGATAATCCAAATGAAGTGATTCGAAAACCAGTAATTTCATCGCATATTATACTACATATTTCATTTAGATAGTATTTTCTGTATTGGTCTCTAAGTAGGGTAAAAATGCTCCCGAAAATGAAGGTCAAAAGCTGTTAAAAGTCGAATCGGAATTATATAAAGCCATGTGTTGCGTCGATTTCGTAATACAAATTCGGCTGTCGTATTTGAAGTTTAAGTTGTTTATAAACATGTAGGACCTAAGTAATTTATTAGTATAATTA
>NW_020202234.1:20348-38182 GCF_001531365.2 Cynara cardunculus var. scolymus
TACATATTCTTATATTCAAGTGTCATGTAAATAAAATGATTAGTAAAATTTAAAATTTAGGAAAAATATAAAAGATGAAAATAAAAAAGAACTATAAAATCCCAACAAAATTTGAAAGAGAATGTAAGATTAATCTTCTTGTATTAATATGGAAGAAAATTAACAATTGAAAAAGAAAATATTGAAGTTTGTTGAGGTTATATTATATACTTTTTAATACATATATTCAAAATTCAATTATCGAACCATTGTTGACATCAAAACTCTATAACTGCTGTCAAGAACAAACTCTAATTCCATTTAAAAAACTTAAGAAAAATATAGAAGAAAAAATAAACTCTAAAATCCCAACAAAAGTCAACGATAATACTTAAATTAGTATTCTCATAGTAAACCTGAAAAATGATCTTGTTAAATAATAAAAGTTTATAAAATGAAAGAACAAATCAATTGATGGACAGAGAAAATAAAAGATTACCTGAAAAAATAAATTGTTGAAGCAAAAGGGTTTGAAAAATGAATAATATATCAAGTGATAGAGAGAAAGAATAATACCTAAATTAGTATTATGATAGTAAACCTGGATTTTTCATCTCTGTATTTAAAACATGAAATTCAATAGGATAAAGTTGTTTTGGTAATTTTAAAAAAATTTAACCTTCAACCTTTTCGTTTTCATTATTCGATAAAACAACCTTATTCTAATCAATTTCATTTTTTAAATATAGGGATGGAAAAGTCTTTTACATATATCAAATATTTTAAAAAATAAAAAATCTAAGAAAAAGAAAATAGGCTTCTAATGTTTGGAGGATAACACCTCATTATGATTTTTTTTAATTAAAAATATTAAAAAATAATTTTCAAGCTCAATGTTATAGAAGAAAAAAATCACAATAGACCAATCAACATCAACAAAAACCCATATCATATTGTTTTCTTGAATGACTCCTCAAATCAACAAAAAAAAAAAAAACAAATCACATCTACAAAAACTGAATAAAGAAGAAGAATTGAAAGATTAAGAGAGATTATTATGCTAAACAATGTTACCTTATTTCATCAAAGATTCATATGCCACTTTATCCACACACAAAAAAACTTCATATGCCTACATAATTCCAAATTTAGTATGAATTCTCCGACTAAAAGACGAAATACTATACTTACATAAGCAAAAACCCATACCATAATTTGTATTATTGAATGACGCCTCAAATCAACTAAAATGCAATTCGCCTCTACAAAATTATAACTGAATAGAGAGGAAGAATTGAGAGATTAATAGAGAGAATCATATGCTTGCATAATTCCAATTTTAGTGTGAATGTCTCCAATTAAAAGACTAAAATAATATACTTACATTAACAAAAACCCATATCATATTTTTCTTCTTGAATGACGCCTCAAATCAACAAAAATGCAAATCGCTTCTACAAAATTATAACTGAATAGAGATAAATAATTGAGAGATTAAAAGAGAGATTCATATGCTTGCATAATTCCAATTTTAATGTAAATGTCTCCGATTTAAAGATGAAAATAATATATTTACATTAACAAAAGCTCATATCATATTTCTCTTTTTGAATGACGCCTCAAATAAACAAAAATGCAAATCACCACTACAAAAACTGAATAGAGAGGAAGAATTGAGAGATTAAGAGAGATATTATGCTTAAATAATGTCACGTTGTTTCTTCAAGAATTCATATACCACTTTATCCACACACAAAAATTCATATGCCTCCATAATTCCAACTTTAATGTGAACGTTTCCGACTAAAGAGGTGTACCACAAAATTATACATGAATAGAGATGAAGAATTGAGATATTATTATAGAGGTGTACCATGAAGAGAAGACGAAATATTATAACCGAATAGAAAGAAATAATGAGAGTTAAAAGAGTAATTATTAGAGGGAACATGAATATGTTAAAACAACCTAATTAAAGAGTCTTAAATGTGAATATCAAAAATATAAAAAACAAATATTGAGATGGGAGAAGCTTGAGTAAAAGAGAAAAAAGATAAAGTGTTTTCTTGTTTTGAGAAGAGGTCACGTCATTGCATATGGTTTATGATTAATATATAAAATATAATTTAATAGTATGATATATTTTTTAAAGCAAAAATGCAAACCAGTGACTCGGTGCAATCCCAAAGGACCAAAATTGTAGTTTACTCTAAAACAAAAAACTAATGTCTTGATTAATGACTTAGGTAAATGACTTTATGTGGATCTTTTGAGTAACATCATGTCTTACGCCTAATATGTTTTAGCTGAATTTGACCGCTTCGACAAAACTTATTCGGTTTTTTGGTTTATTTCGTAATGTTTACCGATTTTTAGGATTTTAATCCTCGTTATCCTTTACTTTTTTCTCCAGGTTTCCTGTTTTGATTCATTGTACATCTAGGAGTTCTAAAATACACTTTCTTTGACATAAACAATCACTACATCACAATTTTGTTTATGAGACGCCATCAATAAATAAACGTTCTAATAGACCATTTTATATGACATAAAATATAGGTAAAAAAATAAAACGTTCTATCTAAAGACAATGTAATAAGTTACATGACGCTTTTGAGCGTCGTAACAAGTTTATTAGAACGCTTTTATAAAGAAAACTTCATATTAGCTATTTTATAGGACACTGTTTGAAAAAATATCTTATAAATATAAATGTCCTATAAATATGTTATAACCGGGTTTTCTACAAACCTGGGTCAAGGTAACCTTATGTGTTTAATACGTGAAATATGTGATTAACATGCATGATATTCTAATGCATGGATGGTATATGTGCAAAGACATGATGTATATATTAGTTTTGTGATTCATACATGAGATTTATGCATACATGTGATAAGATATTATATGAAAATAATATATATTAAAAATCAACCTTCATGGTTAAGAAAACCATGGGTTTTATAATAAATAAATCCACCATCCAAAGTTATTTCTATTGTATAAAGGATTTACCACCTATGAGTTTTATAATAATTAAAATAATCTCCACCGCCATGGTGAGAGTATTTAAAGAAAGAAAGAGATAAGATTCTATCTTATCACTTCATTTGGAGAAAAACCTGTTGAAATAGAAAAAGAGTGTTGTAGCGGTGAAAAGTGTTCTTGAAGAAATCTTTTGTTCAAAGCTGTTTGAAAAGCTTGTGATTTGTTGTGTGTTTTAAAACTGCAGAATCTGTGATTGTTAAGGAGAGTTTTTAAACTACCGTTGATTATAAACTGTAAGTTTTAAAAATTAAACTTTATGTCTTTGTTGTATATAAAATGCTGGGTTTTTGGTAGTTGATTGGAAGAAAAGATGGTAAAACTGTTTTAACAGTTTAAAGATGATATTGTTATAAACTTGAGTATTGGAAACTGTTTTAGGAAAGATAAAGAAGAGGTTGCTTCTTTAAAATAGTTTTGAAATGATATCATGTTGAAAGAATACAAAAAGGATTTGAGTTTGGAAATATTATTGCAAGAACTGGTTGTTCTTGAATATTCAGAGTTTTGATGATAAAACTATTTTGAAACTATTATTGGTTGAAAGCTATAAAGGATATTCCTTCGAGACGGTTGTGACTTCGACCTGTCTTCGTTTGGGATTAATCTATAGATTTTATGGATAAAACTATGAATAAGGATTCGATAAGATGGTTGTGATTGCGGTCCTTTATCCGAACTAGTTCATAGATTTTGAAGAAGAAATAAGGGTGGCATATCAAGGAGAGGTGTCTTTTGGGATAAGGGTGGCATATCAAGGAGAGGTGTCTTTTGGGATAAGGATGCATATTAAGGAGAGGTGTCTTTTGGGATAAAGGTGGCATATCAAGGAGAGGTGTACCTTTGGATATAAGGGTGGCAATTGTGTATGGATACTATAGCTCTTGCTATTATGTCTTTTAAAACTACAATAGATCTGAGTTCTTACATCTTTGTGATTTGAGAACTCAAAGATGTTGTTCTTATTAGAAATGATAGTATTGATGTTATTGAGAAGACTTGGCCTATGGCCATTGGTTTTGGTTAAAAGTGTTTTGGAACAGAATGTTCATTTTATGAGGAATCAGAGGGGCTTTGGTTGTTCCTTGTAAGGAACCAGAGGGGATCTGGTTGGACCTCAATATAAAACCAAGAGGGTTCTGGATGATGATTTGAAAATTATGTCTTTTACAAAGTTTTAGTTATGCCAGAGGCTCTGTATCTATTAGAAACGAGCTCTGTATCACATTTACATTTTTAAAAGATATTTCAAAGATTCTTTATACTTAGAATCTTTTTATGAAAAACAGACCAAAAGGGCTCTGGTTGGCTTATACGTTGAACCAGAAGCTCTGGTCGATCTTGTCTTTTGAACCAGAAGTTCTGGTTGTAGTACAACCAGAAGCTCTGGTTGTAGTACAACCAGAAGCTCTGGTCATATATGAACTCTTTTTAATCATTTTTAGTTATGAAAAATGTTATTTTATTACTTAAAAAGTTAGTCAAAGAACATTATGAGAAATTACTTGAGCAAGAGGCTCTGGTTAGTACAACCAAAGGCTCTGGTCGAGGAACCAGAAGCTCCGGTAGAGGAACCAGAGGGACTCTGGTCCTCTTATGAGTTGAAATATTTTCTAAGTGTGGTCTTTGGAACCAGAGGTCCGATGGACTCAAACAGAATATGTTCTAAGTGTGTTCTTTGGAACCAAAGGTCCGATGGACTCAATCAAAATGTGGTTTTATCCTTCATTATATGAAATGGTTTAAATATTTTGGTGATCTTCACCCTGCATTACATAAAAAGGGAACCTCACTAGACATTCATGTGTAACCCTCATTTTGTATTTTCAAATATGTGTTAAGGTAATGATAATAAGGGAAAGAGCATTCTATGATGTAACACCCCAAACTCCACATTGCATATAACACATATTTCATACATTAAAATACATGTTCAAACCCACATAGGTCCAAAAATACAAGAGATTACATTATAAAATATACAACTCAAAAATTTCGAATATAAAATAAAACAAAATTTCATTATAAAAATTTCAGTTACATTAATAATAATGAACTGCAATACCTGGTTTGGTTTTTTATAACTTATGATGCCTCACATAGAATCACAGCAATGCACTTTTAAGACCCATAAAAATATCCCACTATGCCAGGGCGATAAAGTGGAAGTTAAACTATTGTCCGGATGTAGTGCTAGTTTGTACCATACAAGCTAATGATGCATCGAGGTTGGCTCAAAATCTTGATGAGAGTTTGTTATATATGGTACCTGTTTGATGACAATAACAACAGTTATACCACTATAAGAGAAATCTATATGTTCCATAAGCTTGATCTCCTTGTCCATGACTTTGAAGGCACTAAAACAGGCATCTTTCCAAATATGGAAATCCTTGAAGTCAAACTCATCATCATGCTCAATTACCGTTTTGCCCTTGATTATGGTGGAATTTCTTTGGTTAACAATCAATGATGGCAACATGTTTCTCACAAATTTGCTCACTATTTGACCATTCCTTCCATGCCCATCAAAAACCCCACCAAAAGCACCATTTTCCATTCCATAATCCTTCATCATAAATAACATTAAATTAGAGAATAACACTGAAAGTTGAGAGATACCCATTACATATAATGAAAATCCAACATGAAAAATCTTTTTGGTTAGGGCAACCAGCAATAAGAAACCAGTTTGAATCCTGCTAAGGCCACTGAAGATTTTCCGTGTTGTTCTTCGGTACGCCCTTGAGATTAGTGAGGCATGTGTAAGTTGGTCTGGACACCTACGTTTACCAAAAAATGAATCCAACATGGAGTCGGTAAAAAAGGAAATAAAGGATTGAAGATGGACAACCTGATAAAGAATAGCGGCATCTTGGTTGAAACCTTTGTATCCTTGATGAGTATGGAGGGAGCCAATTCTATGATCAGAAATGGTTTGTTGGTAATAAAAAACATGTTCATGGCCATAGTCTCTGTCATGAATCTCTGGAGATGCTCTCGATATGCAAATGCCCATCTTCAAACAAGAATGCAGTCCCAAAAATTATCAATATGATAAACTATTTGATATCAGAAATTATTTAAGCCTTTGCATGAATATTCAACCATTTTTGTTTGAGAAAGATTGCTACTAAAATGCCATCTGACCATGAAAATTCAACCATTTCTCTAACTTGAAGAAATTAAAGATAATAGTTCAAGAAACCACATGAGTATGAGAAATATTGCAAGAAATTAAAGATAATAGTTCAAGAAATACTTGTAATTCTGTATTCTCATATTTTTGCATCATGCATTGGTCATTTTCAACCAAAAAAACTTATTTTTGGAACTGTTTGATATCAAACACCAAGGAAACCAGGTTCTGAGTATTAACTAAGGTTTGCTTAAAGAAACTAAAGATAATAGTTCAAGAAACCACATGGGTATGAGAAATATTGCAAGAAATTAAAGATAATAGTTCAATAAATACCTGTAATTCTGTATTCTCATATTTCTGCATCATGCATTGGTCATTTTCAACAAAAAAAAAACTGATTTTTGAAACTGTTTGATATCAAACACCAAGGAAACCAGGTTCTAAGCATTAACTAAGGTTTGCTTAAAGAAATTAAAAATAATAGTTCAAGAAACCACATGGGTATGAGAAATATTGCAAGAAATTAAAGATAATAGCTCAAAAAAAACTTCAAAAGCTGAAAAGGGCATTACCAAACAATTTTGTTCAAATTCACATAGATCAAGAGGAACTATCACTGAAAAACATCAAAGAAACCACATGGGTTTGAGAAAGATTGTTTATTCAACCATTTTTGTTTGAGAAAGATTGTTTATTCAACCATTTATCTAATTTAAAGAAATTAACAATAATAGTGCAGGAAACCACGTGGGTATGAGAAATATTGCAAGAAATTAAAGATAATAGTTCAAGATATACATGAGATACCAACAGTTCAGTAGACAAGGGAAAAGATCATACCCCCAAAAGCCCAAGCAATCCCTTGAATACCAACAGTACCACACTGTATGGGAGATTTAACAACACCAAAAAAGAAGAGAAAGTTATTTAAAATCTCATCGGCAAAATTGAAATATAAATCAATATCGTTTTGAAGAGCATACCTCCAAATTAAAATTGAAATGAAAATTCTAGGGTTTTGAAGAACCTGTGAGATCAAAACATCAGGGAAGATGGAGTTATATGTATCAATGAGGTTGTGATACATCAAATCCCTTTGATACATGAAATCGGACATCTGATCGAGGTGATACATCAAAACCACCATTGTTATGTCAAACGAGGTCTGTGAAGAAGAAAGGTATCTGCTATCTAACCCAAAATGTTTTGGTCGCATATGAGAAAAATCACAGAAGAAGAAAAAGGAAGGTTTTGGTTTTGGTGTTTTGGTCGCAGACATCAGATAGAGAAGAAGAAGAAGAAACCGGCCCAAATGAGTAATTTTACAAGTCTGATAATAAAAAGGTAGGTTTGACCCTAGTAAAATTTGGTGTTGTGGAAATACTTGCATAATATACCTTGTATATTGTGCATAAAAATTTGTAATTAAGAGATTAATGAAATTGTTGCATAAAATGATAGTACCTTATGCTTCAAGAATTGTAATTAAAACATTGACCTAAATACTTATTAATGTAGTATAGATATATATATATATATATATATATATATAATGATAATTAAATGAGAACTATAAAAAAAATTAAAAACCATAAGAACCAATTTCAATCGTGTTAAACTTTTGAGCCAATAATATTGTAAAATCTTTCAGTTTTAGTTCATTCAGGATACAATGGTAGTTTTAGTTTATTATGTCGTGTTGCGCCTCAACCACTTGTTTTTTTTAATAAATATTTTTTTAAAATAATACTAAAACATGATTTTAATATTTGTTGTTTAAAATTTAATAATTCTTTTGTTTCATATTTTAAAGCTCTTTTACTATTAATTACTTATACAAATTTTTGTATATTTTTGTTGATCATACAGCTTATGATAATTATATAGTTTTCATTGTTTCATATTGTGAACAACATAATGGTTAACACATAAATGTTGTTTCACGCTATGAAATAGAACATGGCCGTTGACGAAAACAATAAAATGTTGATTTACATTATGAAACATCACAATATGAGACGATGTAGTGTCTTTTCATAATGTAAAAACAAGTGCGTTGATTTGAAACATGACGTAAAATACTGAAGTTATGTTTCACATAGTGAAACAAGATAGAATGAAACAACTTAGTGTTGTTTCACAGGATGAACAAATATTGAGTTTTTGTTTCATACATTGAAACAACACATGATTAAATTACCTTCAATGGTTTATATGAAAGTTATAAAGATTGAAAAGTCTAAAAATTAATAATGATATCGATTTTAAATAAAAGAAAATAAGATTTCGCCTTTATTTGATATAATTTTATTATTAAATTCTATTTGTAGTCAAACATTTTTAATTAGAAACTAGTGTTTATTTTAATTTTAAAATAAAATATATCGTTTACATAATTCAATGAGAAAATCATGTCAACACCGTCATTTTTGAAAATATTGTGTTTAAATTAACCCTTAAACTTGCTGAATTTACAAATATACATATAAGTTAATGACCATCGATTTAAATCTAATTACACGGTTGAGATCATTTTTCAAGTTCTCAACTCTTGTTTGATCCTCACAAGATTTAATCCTTATATATAAAGATATAATAAAATGAGAACTACATATATTATGAAAGATTGTTTCATATTATTTTTTCCATCTAATCATTATACTTTAATGTTCACAAATAAAAAATAACGTATGGAAACCATTTATTTTAAGACAATGTTATTACGAAATCTGGAAAATGCTAACTTCATGTGGATTTTCTTTTATTTATTTTAAATACATTTTTTTTTATTTGTTACAAATTTATCTTTCCTATTTAGATGTAGGCTTTTTAATATCTACATCTATAATTTATATAATCAATTTTTTGATCAAAGCATAACGTATTTTTTATTTATATTTTAAGAAAAAAGAAAGAGAAAATTACAAATTTAGTCCCTATGGTTATACAAAATTTTGGATTGGGTCCTCAAAACAAAATAATTGCATGTATGGTCATCGTGGTTTCATTTTGTTATAGATTAGGTCCCTTGCCTTAAATCTGTTAATTTTTTGTATAATTAACTCAACGGTAATTAAGTCAATATATTAATGGGTTGCTTTTTCTTAAACCTACGAATTATAGCCATGTATTCACTGGAGCTCAATCACCATCTACATTTGTGCTCTTCTCATGTTCCTCACTTTTATGTTCACTTTCTCTTTTTTCGAACCCAACAACAATTTCATCTTCGACCATCAATCTTCATCAATATTGACTGTATATTTGTTAGAATCACTCCAATTTTACATGAAACTAAGATCTAATTCATTGGCCTACAGGGGACAGGTACACTCTATACACAAGGCCTAATACCCGTGTCTCTGAATCGATGACCACGAAAGTAGTTAAATTCTTCACCCGAAGCTTCCACATGTCTGGTTTAGCTATAAAATCAGACCTTTTGTTCATTCATCTTTAACTCAATTTCAACAATAGATTCCTTTGATGATTTGTTCTTGAAACTCATTCGAGGGTACAAAAAAAGGTTGGGAAATGGAAGTAAACTTGTCGACGACGAGTTTTGACATGACATGGTTCATGAAAAATCGGGCAAGGGGTCAAAAAATGAAGAGCAATAATTCAAGTTTCAACAATAAGTTCATTGAGATGGACAAATTTAGCACCCTTTCATCCACAATTCAACACTAATGGTCGAAGGTGGTTGGAGACGGGCATGGTCATCACTTTCAGGTGATTTAATTGTAACACCCTTCTTTTTCCCATGAGAAATGTTACGTAATCTAAAATAAATTCTCTAAAAGTACACCAAAATGACAGATAAATTAAAACCTTAATCCCTTTCTCAACAGAAGTCTTCAAAATACATGAACATGAAACTTAAAAACCAACTCGTCCCACACACGGTTAAGTTACAACTGACCCATTGCTCGTCAGTTTATTCAACCTTAGATTTCAACACAAAAATAGAACTTGGCGCAAGTATACACCTCGAACTACTGTCGTCTCGTAACAAGTAATAATGGTAAAAAGTACCAAATATCGTTCCCACAGAGATAGCTTGTAAAGTTATTTCGAAAGTCCAGTTTATAAAAATTAACTTCAGATGGCGAAACGAGGGATTTGATTTATCTAAAATTGGGAGGTTTGATTAACAACTAAGAAAATATCAATCTTAAAAGGAAGCACATGGTGCAATAGTTGATTAAGACATTAAACAAATGATTCAGCAAAAAAGTGACATAGCATTCCTGTCACAATGATCTAAAATCAATAACTGATTTTATATAACTATGACAGTATCAACTATCGGGTCAGACGGCCTCCCAAGAGCATACACCGGTCAACGTGCTATCGATACGATATCATTTATGTTAGACGTCGTGAATCCTAGCACAACACAGTGTTACCATCCTACATCGTAGGAGTATAGCGTTTGTCAGACACTAAAGCTATAGCCTTTTCCTATTACCTCAGGTTTTGAAAGTCAATACATTTTTATACACAAAATTAGTTGTCAATTAATTTTAATGTAATTATCAAATGAAATATTAAGCACCTGAAATAAATAGCAGACTATAATACTAATAAGACACCTTTGTACTTTCACATCGGCTTTGGTTTTAATTTCCCGTTACACCCCAAGCTAAGGCGTTAGCCTATCATCGCTCGGTTTCTTCTCTCGAAGGATGTAAGGACTGAAAAATAAATAACGATACTGAAAAATAAATTACAGAAAGTAAATTACAGGAAATAGAAATACTGGAATGTAAAGTACTGGAATTTAAATGACAGAAATGTAAATTGCGGTAAAGTAAAGACAGAAATGTAAATGACTGAAATATAAATGACTGAAATATAAATGACTGAAATATAAAGACTGAAATATAAATGACCGAAATATAAATACTGAAATATAAATTATTAATAACTAAATAATATTAATTAATATTAATCTAATCATAATAATGAAAGAAAGTACTTGATGGGATGACAAATGGTACTTTGATAGGATGAGGAGGTGACATATGAAAACCTTGGAAAATGGGGTTGACTTTTGAAGAAAACTTGCAAGTCAACTAACGAAACTTGCAAAACAAGTTTCATTACAAAGACCGAAAGATTACTTTCAAACTCGTAAAAATAGATTATTTAGWCTACGTAAATTAGCCGTGAGCCACAAAGGATGAGATCCGATGTAAAGCAACAACGATCGACTAATTCGTAATTCGTAAAAGATAAGAAAATGTAACGTAACTTGGAACAGAAATGAGATGAAGATTAAATACGAGTACTTAAATTAAAACTTGAGAACGTAATCACAACTACAAAAATTAGTTCTTGAAAAGTCAAACAAAGAAAACCGAAAGCTTGGAACCAAAAGCTTGGAACCGAAAGCAATATTCTTGAGAATGACTAACACAAAGATCATAAAGATTAAATGGAAGAAAGTATGAAAAAGTCTCCAAAAGTATTTGTGAATTGGTAATTGGTGGTTAAACAAAAGGTCTTAAGCCTTCTTTATATAGGCTAATCATAAAGTGGGTGCCAACTAATAAGACAAAAGTCCCTTCAAAACTGGGCTTTGACCGGGCCAAAGGTCGTTGACCACGCCTCCTCTATGGATCAGCCCATTTCTCCACGGCCCAAGCAGATTTTCAGCTCTCGGACAGGTAGTATAGGACCTTGCCACTCCTGGTCCTGTAGGACTGCCGTAGGACTGGGCTCAAAAATCATCAAAAATCTGTAAAAACAGGGAATTAACATTAGATATACTATATAACTACTAATATGTGAAAAAGACATAAAAAGACTCAATTAAGACACTAATGGGCAAATAAAACAAAGGAAAATGGTTAAGAAATTGATGTAATAAGGTTAATAAATTAACACTTATCACACCCCCAAACTTGAATTGTTGTTTGTCCCCAAACAACAGAAAATGACAAATAAAAAGACTCAAAGTTCTAATAAACTAAAAAAAATTTGAGCATAAACATTCAATAGCCAAAGTATGCATATTTTTGAAATTTTTTGAATGAAAGTGTTCTACTCATGACTTGATGCTTGATATCCATAGCCTTTCATAAACCTAGCTCCCCCAAACTTAAGTCTTTCATATTGTCAAACCATAAGCTAGCCTACATTTCTATTGCTATACTAGATTCAACAGATAATTTGGGACTTTGAATTGGGTTCTTGCATTTGGCTTTTTCTTTTCAATGCATGCCTTTTACCTCATCTCACTTTTTTTTCACTCCATAGCACAATTTTACTGCTATGCATCTCATATTGAGGTATTTTGGACACTTTGGTCCTTTTTTCAAACATTCTGGTGTACTTTGACACTCTTTTGTATGCACAAGACATGGAACTATGTTCCTTTGTTTGTGTTTTGGTCTTAATGCATATATATCATGAACTTTATAAAGTGTTTGGTACTTTTAGGACCCTCCCCCAAACTTAAGGGAAACAATGTCCTCATTGTGAGTGTATAAAGGCTACAAATTGGCCAAACTGAAATGAAAGCCCAACTGAATCAAGTTCAAGCTTTAGAAATGGTTGGCTAGTTCTAGAGGCTCAATTTAAGACAAAGAATGTGTAACTTTGGATTATTGTGGCTATGGCATCAAGTTCAAACATTTATACAACAAGTTCATCATTTATTCTATTTTTGGTGCATATATGGCTAAAAGAAGATATGCTACTTAAAATCAGTGCCCAAAATCCTAAAACGAAACAAAAAAGCAAAGATGAGAAGTCACAAGTGTGACTTGGTCATCTTGTGAAAATAAAAGGACTCAAAGACTCAAGTGAAGGATTTAAACAAAACCAACAATCCAACTCTAAGTCAAATTGACTCTAGAGTAAGGATGTGGAACTTGGAATGAGTTTCAAACCAAAACAATCAACCAGAGGACTTGTAATATGCAACTAAACAATGGGATTGCCATTGTGTTACCATGAGATTGCTTTGAAGTAACCAAACAATGGGATTGCCATTGTTCTGCCATGAAACAGGCCAAATGAAACCAGACAATGGGATTGCCATTGTCTTTTCATGACACAGCCTAAACTGTATTTAGCATTGAGTAGGGAGGTAAACAAATGAGAACATCAACCATGGTCCTCCCTCAAAGCCATCAGACCAGCTGTGCAAACAGCAACCTGACAATACCAAAACAGCAAAGGTAATGCATGACAAGGATTATATGATATCCTAAAAACAACAAATATCCTCAATTGAGGCAAAAGGGAAAAAACAGAACCGTCAATAGATATGCAAATCATACCCTTAGACTATGATATGCCTGAAATAGCTAAAAACAACAAATAGAATGTATGAGCATGACTGTCTCAATCTTAAAACAGTAAACATGCTCAAGAATTCTAAAACAGCAAATGGAAGTGCATGGGCAGCAATGCATAACACTTTAAAACAGCAAATTGCCTAAAATGTGGCAAAGAGAAACAAAATCATCCTAGACAAACAGGCATGGTCAAAGTAGCAAAGAAAAGACATGAGAAGGACTGCATAAAAAGTTAAAACATCAAATGGAAAGGAAAACACAATCACCACACAGGTAAGCCTAAGGCTTAAGACTGTTAACCAAGACATGCCTGAAAGGATCAAGACAGTAAAAATCAAAACAACAAAGAAATACTATGATGATGTCTTAAAACAGCAAAGAAACCTTGAACAAAATGGCAGTCAACAAAACATAAATAGTAATCTACTAATTAAAACAGCAAAAATTTCTCAAGTGAGATGAATGAAGATAACTAATTAAAAGGTTTAAAACAGTGAACTGTATAAGCCTTTTTAACAAGATTAAAACAGCAAACCAAAACATGCATGAAAGGTGCTGCTCAATTTTAAAACAGCAAATCAAAATAAGAGGGTTAAAACAGCAACCCAAGGCAGCAGCTAACCATCAAAAACAACAAATTTAAAGTTTAAACAATAAAAATTCATGTTAAAACAGCAAAGAATGGAATCATACTATAGGCATAGCAATACTTTATGTCAAAACAGCAAAACAGCAAGTGCTTAAGGCAGCAAAACAAAATAGAAACCGTTTTAAAACACCAAATGGCAAACCAGAAAGGGACTGTCTTGAAGCAATAAACACAGAAGTGACAATCCCAACATGGTCAAAGTTTGGCTAAAAATCAGTTTCCTAAAAGACTAAAACAACAAAGGAAGTGCAAGTCTAAGACTGCAATATCAAAACAGCAAATATAAAGGAACATTACTACACAGGTAAAATGTGGCTAGAACATGTTCAAAAAGAGTTAAAACAACAAATGCTTTCAAACACAACAAACAATAATTAACTAATAAAAACATCAAACATAAATGTCAAATGGTACCTAAAGAGCAAACAACAAATGACTATGCAAAGGATCAACTAGACTAGATATGACTTAGGATACTACTGTCAAAACAAAGGAATTATCATGGACAAAAACGACCTTGCTTCAGGTTTTAAGGCAACAGAATTGACAGTTGTATCCCAATTGCTGTTAGAATCAGCAAACAATAGCTAAAATAGTAAACCATATGCATAAAAACAACAAATTTACCAAGGCTTTTAAAACAGCAAAAATAAAGACTAAATGATCATGCATAACTTAAAAAAGAATAGAAGTATGTACAAGGGTTAAGAAGTTAGAACCTGTCCTACTCAGACTGAGTAGGAGAGACTGAATGTTGTAGCAAGATGGACTTTGGTGGAGGTGGGAACTTGATTGCACTCTTTGATTTCCCATGCTTGGCAGCTGCTATGAGCATTCTCTCCTTCTGCATCTTGTACTCAGCCCACTGTACCCTTTCCTTTTTCAAAATGTCCACATCCTTCTTCAAGTCATCCACCCTCTTCATTAGCTTGTGGTGCTTTTTCACTATTGTTCTCTTCAAAGCATTGGTGTGATCCTCCATTTCTTTTAACAATTCATCCTTTAGGGCTGCCATTGAAGAGATTGGTACATCTGGTTGTACCTTGGCATTCACCCTCATCAGTCTATCCAAGTTTTTCTTGTCTATGGAGGTCTTCTCCATAGACATCACATCCTTGGGCAAGGCTAAGACTTGGGCCTTTTGCATAAGCCTATGAATCAACGAAGGGTATAACAACTTGCCATTTGTTCTCTCTACACATGCCTTGATGTTGGAGCATATCATCCTCCCAACATCAAATGGCCTAGCCTCTAAAATGCAATAGAGGATTAAAACTCTCTCTAGGCACAAATTGGTGTCATGGCTAGTGGGGTGAATGGTGTGCCTCATGAAGTAAAACCATAGATTGGCCTCAGGCTTCAAATATTGGGTTTTTAGAAGCCTAGCCCTCCCCTTGAAACTCCAAACAGCCCCTTCCTTGGCTACCTTAGCTAAGATCAAATCAAGCTCTTCATCAGAACACCCAACAGTCAACCTATCTAGCTCGTAGTATGAAGGTGGGATGAGCTCTAGTAGGTCATTTATGGCATTGGGTGAGTATGAAACAGGGGTCTTTCTTACTCTCAAATCTACCCCATCAGTGACTGCTATTTCAGTATAAAACCTCACTAACCCAACTAAGATTGTATTGGTTAGGTGTGTCACACAGAGTCTCCCATCCCAGAGAATCTATTGTGGCCTTGATGTTAGGATTGGCCAACAATAACTGTTGTGAAAACCCCTTTTGTACTACCCCTACCTTCTCAGAAAATTGCAAATATGTTTTTCTTGCTAGGGGTGTGCTAAACAAATGTTTGGGTTTCAAAAAGATACCTGGCCTTTCCTCAAACTGTTGCACTGGCCTTTTTTTTCTTCTAGATGCCCTTTCCTCAGCCTCTGATCTCTAACTGTCCTCTCTCCTCCTTTTGGAACTTCTTGTTTCAACTCTGCCCATTCTTTTCTTCCTTGGCACTCTCTTTCTCAAACTAGCCCCTGTATCAACCTCCTCTCTTTCTTGCTCCATATGAGGGCTGCTATGCTCAGGACTATGATGGGCAGAATGTTCACCTTCATAGTAGTCATGAGTCCCAGAGTGTAAAGGGCTAATAGGTTGGTTAGGACTAGGCATGAATGGTTGAGTGGAATGGGGTGAGGGTGGTGGTGTTTGAGTGATAAGGGTGTTTTGTGGGTCAGAAGGGTCTTCATTGTGTTCAAAGGGTGTAAGGCTTGGATTTGTGGGTGATAGGCCTAAGACAAAGTCTAGTTCTTGGATGGATACAGTTTGTGGCAAAGGGATAACAGGTTCAGTGGGTGTGGAAGGTGTGGTTGTGGGCTGGTTTGGTGAGGGTAGAGGGCTGGTAGTGGATGTTTCCACATGGGTTGGTTTGTGAACTGTTTCAACAGGGGTTGGTTTGTGAACTGTTTCAACAGGGGCTATTTCAACAGGGGTTGTTTTAGATGTGGATGCATGGTTGAATAGTGTAGGTTCTACAGTGGATGATTAACAGGAATAGTGGTGAAGTGTGGGGAGTTCATGAAATTGAACTCAATGGGCATGTTTCTAAAGAAAGCAGGTGCATGGGTGGTGGTAACAGGTGGTTGGGCAGGGGCTGGATTACACTCTGGTTCCCTCCTAATCATCCTATCCATGGCTGCCAGAGCAGCACTAACAGAGTGCTTAAGGGATGAATTTCCCTTTTTAGATGCTTGGGCAGCCATAGAAGGATGGGTTTAGATCATAGCTATAGCAGGGGCACAAGTTGCTGATCTTAGGCCCAATACCTCATTAGAGGCAGCAATGGCCTCATCCACAGATTTTCTTAACATAAATCCCACATTGGCTTGAGGATAAACAGTAAAGCTAGACAATAAATCCCTAATTAAAGGTCTAGAAACTTTTAAACCTGTTTGGAGCCTCTCTGTGATGTTTGAAGGTATTCTCTGAGTGCTTATCTGAGTTGTTGCATCTGCCATCATATTCAAAAAGGTTGAGTCCTTTTGTGTTGGTCTGCTTGAGCTGCTCTGAACATCATGCCTCTTGGATGGTGAATCACTATCATCAGATATATTAATCACAATTCCTTTCATTTGCTTTACTGGCTTGAAATTGATCAAACCCTTAGCTCTACTTCTGGTCATTCTTGGGCCAAATTGGTATTGTGGAAAAGGCTGTGGCTCAGACTTTATAATCACAGTAGCCTGAGTTTGGGGTTGAGTGAATGGTTGAGATTTGGTTTTAGCAAAAGGGACCTGTCTCAAAGGAATGACATCAATGGGCTATTCTTCACTCTCGCCGGAGTGATCATGATTGGTTACAAGAGGCATAGAATCTGATTCCCCTTCCCTTCTTCTTGCTCGAGTTTTAACAATGGCCATACAAATGGAACAGGAGACTGTTAATGGTTCTTGGAGCAAAGGAGACTAACGGTTGTGAACAGTGGCTTGAGACTAGCCCGAATGGAGTGTGAATAGTGATCAGAGGGTTATATGCTTGCTTAAACTTCTTCTCCAATATTTTTGCTTTGAAAATTTCAAAACTTTCTCTGATCAATGACAGTTATCGAGTGGAAAGTTAGAGATGGTACCTTTCTTACACTGCCATTTCGATGAAGTATTTTCCTTCTTGAAAATGAGTATTTTGATGAGCTATTGCTTACTGTTCTTGGTCTGATTGAGGGAGTACATTGATGGAGGTCTTCGCCTGGGTTGAAAGCTTGGAGATGAAGAGAC
>NW_020202235.1:0-5165 GCF_001531365.2 Cynara cardunculus var. scolymus
AGAAAATTAAAGAAATTGTTTCATTTTGAATTATTAAGTTCTTGAACTTTTTTGATTAAATAAGTTATTGAACTCTTTTTATGTTTAATGATTAAGTCGTTGCATTTTTTTTTGAATAACTGAATGATTGAGCTTTTAAGAAAATTGGTTACTTAAATTATTTTAATCTTTTTAAAATTATATAGTTTAAAAATTATTTTTATAAAATGACTTGAAAATATAATTACTTTTACAAAAAATAGTATTTCAAATTTCTTGAGTTATTTTAATATTTTTATGTTTAACACAAGATTATCATGATTGAAAAAATATAAAATAACAATAATGAAATGATTGAAAAGAAAAGAACACGTTTTTGCTCTAATAAAATCATGTTGGTGATGATTCTTAATTATTACACATCAGAGATTAATCCTTATCAATTAATATAAATATTTATAACATATATTGTGTGTTGAACATTTTTTTACCAACATTTTAATCAATGAATAATTCAGTTAAATTAGTATTGACACCGACATTAATCTGCTATATTACAATAATTATTAATAATAAAATAAGAATAAATAAGACTAAATAAAAATATTAGGGATAAAGATAGAAGGAAAAAGTTATTGAAGTTCGATAACTATACATGGACTCAAAATTTATGGGGGTGTTTGAGATTGCTTATTTAATAATAAGACATGAGATCATATCAGACCAAAGGTTTTTCGTGAGACTTGTAAAACCAATTATTAATCCTTGGATTAGATCTACAATCTGAACACTTATAATCACAAAATTATCACGAGATTTATCAATAATCACAAAATTGTCACCGTGCAACTTTAGATCATTAGATCACTAACTTATAAAGTTGATCAATGAACATAAATTGGTCTCACTGGTCTCACGAAAAACCATTGGTCTCACGTGAACCTAACCTTATATATATATATATATATATATATAGGTGGAGGTTCAAACGAGAACCTCTGTGATTTACGAGAACGCGAGAACAACTCAATAACTTCAAACTTTTTTAATTAATAAATTAACTTATATTAAATATAAATAAATTAATAAAGGCGGTAATGTAATTAAGTAATTTTTATAATTTTTATTTTATTTTAATTAGTCATAATCATCCCTTTTTTTTGCATGTTCGTTTCCACTCTCTTCTCTCCCCTTGTGATAATTGTGTGATTGTGTAATCATAACCTTTCAAAACCATAATCAATCAAGTGTAACCATAATCTATCGAAACCATGAGTAATCGTTGTGATAAATGTGTGATTGTCTAACCCTAACCGATCGAATCCATGATCAAATTGAGTGCACAAGTGATGTTATAATAGTGATATCACATGATTATCACACTCATATCACACCAAATCATTTAGTGGATTTCGTTCGTAATCGTTGTGACAAATGTGTGATTGTTTAATCATAATCTATCGACACCATGAGTAATCGTTGTGATAAATGTGTGATTGTCTAATTCTAACCTATCGAAACCATTATTAATCGTTGTGATAAATGTGTGATTGTCTAACCCTAACCGATCGAAACCATGATCAAATCGAGTGCGCTGTTATGATAGTGATATCACATGATTATCACACCCATATCACAACAAATCGGTAGTCGATTTTCTAAGTTAACTCTAGTCGAGCGGAATCCTTGTGATAATTGTGTGATAATCACATGATTATCACACCCATATCACACCCAAATCACACCAAATCGTGTTGATATAAGCGATAATGTGATAATTGTGTGATAATCACATGATTATCACACCCATATCACACCCAAATCACACCAAATCGTGTTGATATAAACGATAATGTGATAATCACATGATTATTACACCTAGTCTAATCCTAACCTATCGAAATCATACGAAATCGTTGTGATAATGTCTAACATAACCCATTGAAACCATGATCAAGTCGAGTGACATTGATATCACATGATTATCACAACTAATCGATTAAAAACATGTTCAAAATGAGTAATTGTGAAAGATACCTTGAATAAACTTTTTCTTCCTATTCGATTGTTGCATGCAATAACTTCTCTTTGATCGATTAGGGTTCGTGTGTTCTTGGTCGATCACTGTTGTTTTGCAATTTGATGTTACGACTTCTAAGTCTCCTTAAATTCTTAACCGTTTATTAGATAATGATAATAATGATCGTGTAATCGTATTAAAAGATTTTATGATATCATTTCCATTATTACCCTTTTAATTTTAATATTTTTTGAATCTTTTTAAATTTCAATTTTAATTTAAAAAATCTTTCAATTTTATTTTTTATCACAATACGAGGTTATTGGGTTGTTCTCGCGTTCTCGTAAATCACAGGGGTTCTCGTTTGAATCCTTCCCTATATATATATATATATATATAGGGCCAAGATCAAATGCTAACCATTATTTTTGTGTTAACCTTATTAACTGATCTTGGCCATCCAAATCTATAATCAACGGTTAAGATTAATCAATAAAAAAATTAAATTTTAAAGTTTGAATTTTAATGAGGTCTAGTGAACAATGATGAAAGGGGCATTTTGAAAAGAAAAAATACACTTATCAAAGGTATTCTAGTAAATTGAATTTATTTGTAACCCCCAAACAATTAATGGAGAGTTACAAACAATCAAATCCCAAAAAATATGCATTAATTTTATTATTATTATTATTATTTACTATTGATCTTCCATGTTCATTCTTGTATGAATTCCTAAATCGCATAAGAAACACGGTAGTAACAATTTTMGGTATTGATCAATTTGAACACAAATGAACCGTGAACACAATTTGAACAAAGATGAACAACCGTGAACACAAATGAACCGTGAACACGATATGAACACAAATGAACACGATATGTGCAATTTTTGTCCCATATATTCACATACATAGACGTCTCACAAAATTAAGGTAGCATCTGTTAATTTGTGTTCATCTGTTAATTTGTTCAAATTGTGTTCATGGTTTATTTGTGTTCAAATTGTGTTCACGGTTGTTCATTTGTGTTCAAATTGTGTTCACGGTTTATTTGTGTTCAAATTGATCAATACCGAAAATCGTTACTACCGTGTTTCTTATGCGATTTAGGAATTCATACAAGAATGAACATGGAAGATCAATAGTAATTTTTTTTAATAATATGAATGCATATTTTTTGGGATTTGATTGTTTGTAACTCCCCATTAATTGTTTGGGGGTTACAAATGAATTCAATTTACTAGAATACCTTTGTAAGGGTAAAATGAACAAGACATAAACCTATAAGAATAATGGAATTTGATTGGTTGAGAGGGTTTTCAAAGTTAACACAAAAATGATGGTTAACATTTGATCTTCCCTCTTTCTCTCTCTCTCTCTCTCTCTCTCTCTCTATATATATATATATATATAGATATATATAAAGGAGTGATCAAATGAAAACCCCCCTCATTTGTAAAAACCGTACAAACCACCCTCATACTTCAATTTCATTGTTTAATCTTATGAATTTTTTCATGAAATTGTTTATATAGGGGAGCGTTCAAATAAAAACCACTCAATTTATAAAAACCGTGAAAACCTCATTCAGCCAATCATAATTTTTCATTTTGTTCATTTTTTTGTAATTATGAGAGGTTGATTAATCATTTTTGTTGTGGAGGGTGTTAATCATGGATATTATCATCTTCATTATTTTAATTTTAAAGAAAATACATGAAACAGTTTCATTAAAATTTCATTAAATATTATATGAAACAATTTCATAACCATATATGAAACAAATTCATCAAAAAAGTATTATATGAAACAATTTCATAACCATATATGAAACAAATTCATCAAAAAAGTATTATATGAAACAATTTCACAAGATTAAACAATTTCATTAAAATTTTTCATAAGATTAAACATTGAAATCGACGTATGAGGGTGGTTTGTACGGTTTGTACAAATTATATAGATAAATAAACCAAGGGTCAAGAAAAATAATAATAAACAGACGTCATTTTTATTTCTTAACTGTGTTGCAAGTAATGGGAAAAAAAAGAAACAGAAACCAGTAACTTTGTTTGTGTATTTTTTTCTCTTAACATAATCTAGCCAAAAAAACTTCAATATATAAAAGTTACTAGAAACGTTACTAGATTTGTGCTGAACAACGGTTTGAGTAGGTGATGAATGTACGTGTTATAAAATAAATGAAAGAAAACAAAAAATAAAATAAAGAGAATGAAATCTGTAAATTTCATTGTAGATAACTACGAAAACTATCAGTTATAATCTATAACTAATATGCTTATCTCTATCTATGTTTCTATCTCTATGTCATTATCCTTTAGACGATTGGACATTTAGCCTACACAAAAAAAAAACATTTTTAAAAAAGAAGAGATAAAAATAGTTGGAAAATTTAAAGATAAATGGATAATATAATCTAGATTATAACAATTAGTACAGAAGTTTTATATTTTTTTTTTCTCATTCAAGATCGTTTTGTTTTTTAATACTAAAAGGTACTCGTGTAATGCTGTGAGATAAATCTCGATTTTAATGTTTAATGTTTATTATGTCTCTATCGATAAAATACGATTTTATGTGCTTTTGAGAAAACGATAGTGTTTTTATTTTTGAATGAAGTATAAATTTGAAAATATCATAAAATTTTGAAAAAGAATATATCGATTTAGTATCACATTAACTATTTAATAGTTCTCGTTTTTGTGGTGTAATTTATTTAATTCAATTTTTTGTTATAATTTAACTTAAATTTAATAACAAAATAATTTATTTTTGGTTGAATAATATATATTTTTTATAAAGATAATAATTAAACATTCTGTTGGAAACCAATGGTTGTCTTAATTATATTTTAGATTTTCTATATTTAAAATGTGATGTCTATCTTGTATTTGATTATGTTTATTTACAATTAGTTACATGAATTTAAAAATAAAGCTTTAATAAGTTGTACTTACGTAAATTTACTTGTAAGCTTAAATTTTAAGTAACGAATCGATAAACAATAATTCATGCATACATAAACAATAATTCATGCATAAAAAATGATTTTTAATTTTTTTTTCAAATGTTTTATAATATAGTATAAATAATATGAAAATTAATGTTTTTTAAATTAACTTTTCATGTTCTTAATAAAAGTTTAT
>NW_020202235.1:9945-11670 GCF_001531365.2 Cynara cardunculus var. scolymus
ATCATAATTTTGTTCAAATCCAACTAGATGCAAAATTTACCAACAGTAATGGGTTTTTTAAAAAATAATTAAATTCTAAACCTTTCATCACCTCTTTACATAATTTGGACCAAAAATATAGGATAGGAGCAAAATGGGTACCAAAGATACAATAAAATAGGGGTATAGAACAACAAATAACTCTCACAAAATGAGAGTTATCAGGTAGCATAATCAGGAGACGTATACATTGGGATAAGGGTATCATAATCAGGAGATGCGTATATTGGGATAAGGTGGAATAATCAGAAAGACGTATACTTGGATAAGGGTGGCATATTCACAGTTTGTTAAATGAGATTTTGAACTTATGTAATTTTGTTATCGCATCTGTTGGATGCGATGAGATTAAGTTATCATATCTGTTGGATGCGATGAGTTAAAGTACTGATACGACAAAAAGAGATCGCACCAGTATGGTGCGAGGAATGATGGTTATCACATCCTTGTGATGCGAGGAATCATTTTATCACACATAATGGGACATGACAAGTTGGTGCATTGTATGTTGGATGCGAAAAACTTGATATATCATTTGTTTGAGGCGATGAAATGGGGTTGTCTTATCTATATGATGCGAGATATGAATGTTTGTTAAAATAAAAGATATTTTCATAATATCTCTATAATGACTAGCTTTCCAAGGAGTGTTTTTGTTTTCACCTTAATAGAAACTAAGGGAATTACACACTAGACCTTATGGTCAAACTCAACATTCGAAGTACGTTACTCGGGATAAGCTCCGAAATACCCTAACATCTATATTGGGAATTCCTGTTCGTATTGAAATAGAAAGAGTGGAGATTAACCCGCAAATTTCGGTTACCAATAAAAAGGCAGGTGATATTAAAATGTTTCTAACATGCAAACCTCTGACTTTTTCGGGAGAAAGAGATCCTAAAAAAGCAATGTGTTGGCTGAAGGAGATTTAGTCGGTCTTCAATACCAATATATGTTTATTTGAGGATGGATTTAGATTTTCTGTTTCTATGCTTAAATCTAATGCTCTATACTGGTGGGAAGTAGAATCTCTATCTAAATCACATATTTTGCAAACGATGATGTGGATAGAATTTATAGCTAGAGGAATAATTTCTAAAATTGGAACATGGGAACATGACGGTACGGGAATATATGGAGAAATTTATTGAACATTCCATATTTGTAGAACACTATATCTCTTCGAAGTTTCGTTAAAGTTGAACGATATATTTAGGGATTGAAACCCTATTTCCGAGAGTTCGTGATTGCAATGGATCCTGTTACATTCCCATCTACTATTGATGCGGCTAAAACCACAAAAAGACTCAACAAAAGACCTTGCCTAAGATGGGAGGGATCATCAACCAATTTTTGTAGAGAAAAATTTGTGAGGACGGACAGTTGTCCAATTCAAAGACTTAACAAAAGACCCTGCCCAAGATGTCACTATGTCCACCAAGGTGACTGTAATGTTGGATAGAGAAGGTGTTATAGATACGGGTAACTGGGGCATCTTTCTAGAGACTATCAAATTCCTCAATGTTGTTTTCACTACAACTCCCCAAATCATAATTGTAATATTCTGGTTATTATATTAGGTTAATATATATATAATATGTGTATGTTATGTATGTGTTTGGATATGTGTGTGTGTGGGTAATATTTTTTGTTTTAAAATAAGAAAAAGGAAAGGTCGGCTAGTTA
>NW_020202235.1:11730-33918 GCF_001531365.2 Cynara cardunculus var. scolymus
ATATATTCCCGATCAGAAGAAGAACATGCACATCATTTGAGACTAATTCTGGAATTGTTGAAACAAGAGAAACTATATGCCAAGATGTCGAAATGTGAATTTTGGCTGCGAGAAGTTCAATTTCTGGGGCATGTTATCTCAAAAAAAGGAATTAAAGTGGATCCGATCAAGATTGAAGCTATTGAGAAATGGGAAATTCCAAAGACTCCAACGGACGTCAGAAGTTTTCTGGGATTGGCTGGGTATTATCGTAAGTTTATACAGAATTTTTCTCGTGTTGCTACTCCATTAACGAAGTTGACCAAAAAGAATGTGAAATATGAGTGGGATGAAGCATAGGCTCGGGCTTTTCAGATGTTAAAAGATAAATTGTGTAGTGCACCAATTCTATCTTTGTCAGATGGAGCGGAAAATTTTGTGGTATATAGTGATGCGTCAAAGTTGGGTTTGGGTTGTGTACTGATGCAACGTGGAAAGGTAATAGCTTATGCTTCCAGACAGTTAAAAGAACATGAAAGACAGTATCCTACTCATGATATGGAGTTAGCGGCAGTAGTGTTTGCTTTGAAGATATGGAGACATTATCTGTATGGAACAAAGTGCCAAATATTCACAGATCATAAGAGCTTGCAACATCTATTTCATCAGAAAGATCTGAATATGCGTCAGAGAAGATGGTTGGAATTGGTGAGTGATTATGAYTGTGAGATTTTGTATCATCCAGGAAAAGCAAATGTAGTAGCCGATGCGTTAAGTTGACAAGAGAAAAGCGGAACTATCAAAGCCACCGCTTTACGAGTTGAGTTATTACCCAGTATTCAAGAAGAGTTACGAGAATTTCAACATAAGGCAAGGAAAGAGGATAACATCAAACAGGAAAGATTGGGTRGATTAGTATCTGATTTGGTAAGAGATAACACAGAATTTTGGAAGTTCCAGAACAGAATTTGGGTACCATGTTATGGTGATCTTAGAAAGCATATCTTGAATGAAGCATATCAGTCACGTTTTGCAATACATCCAGGTACAAATAAAATGTATCGGGATTGAGACAACATTATTGGTGGCCAGGTATGAAGAAAGACATTGCTAAACATGTTGAACAATGCCTGACATGTCTTCAAGTAAAGATTGAACACCAGCATCCTTATGGTAAGTTGCAATCTTTAGAAATTCCGGTTTGGAAATGGGATCATATTACTATGGATTTCATAACCAAATTGCCGAAAACATCGAAGGGGTATGATGCAATATGGGTAATAGTAGATCGATTATCTAAATCTACACACTTCTTACCTATGAAAGAGTCATATTCGATGGAGAAATTGGCAAAGTTGTATCTTGATGAGATAGTAACACGACATGGTGTTTCGTTATCAATTGTTTCTGATAGAGTTAGTCGTTTCACTTCTATGTTTTGGAAGAGTTTTCAGAGGGAAATGGGTTCACAAATAAAGCTAAGTACAGTTTATCATCCTCAAACTGATGGACAGAGTGAACGAACTATCCAAAACATTAGAAGATATGTTGAGATCTTGTGTTATTGATTTCGGAGGGTCGTGGGATAGTCATTTGGCTTTGGTTGAATTTGCGTACAACAATAGCTATCATTCGAGTATTCAGGCAGAACCCTTTGAGATTTTGTATGGACGAAAATGTAGAACTCCTTTGTGCTGGAATGAAATAGGTGAAAGACAGTTAGCTAGGCCTGAGTTAGTTCAGCAAACTGCAAATAAAATTGGGTTAATACGGGAACGAATAAAAGCGGCACAAGATAGACAAAGAAGTTATGCAGATAAACGTCGGAAGCCGATTGAGTTCCAATTAGGTGATAAAGTAATGTTGAAAGTATCACCTTGAAAAGGAATGGTACGTTTTGGAAAGAGAGGGAAGTTAAGTCCAAGATATGTTGGACCATTCCCTATTATTGAAAGAATTGGGGAAGTAGCCTATAAGTTAGAACTTCCTTTAGAATTAAGTGGAATACATGACACGTTTCATGTGTCAAATTTGAGGAAGTGTCTAATAAGTCCAGATGTGGCAATACCACTACCTGAGATTAAGGTAGATGAAAAGTTATGTTTTGAAGAAACCCCTGAKYAGATTAYTGAYTATAAGGTGAAGAAGTTACGAAATAAAGAGATTGGATTAGTAAAAGTTCAGTGGCGTTATCATAAAGGATCAGATGCCACCTGGGAACCAGAGTCGGAAATGCGGATGAAATATCCCTATCTTTTTGCTTAAGTGAATTCCGGGACGAAATTCTTTTAAGGAGGGAATATTGTAATATTCTGGTTATTATATTAGGTTAATATATATATATATATATATATATAATATGTGTATGTTATGTATGTGTTTGGATATGTGTGTGTGTGGGTAATATTTTTTGTTTTAAAATAAGAAAAAGGAAAGGTCGGCTAGTTAGYCGCCTATTATSTTTTCTTGTTTTTGTGTATGTATATAAAGCTCTTATGAAGAAAAGAGACACACACAAAACACATACTATATTTAGAAATCTCTCTGAAGAGTTTGAAGAAACTGCACAGGAAGAAGAAGTTTTAGAGCTTTGATTCTCAATTTTATAAAGGTGAGTGTTTTAGAGCTTTGGATATGAATTGCTTATATTCAATATGATAAGCATTTGGAACTGGTTATATTGAATTATATAGCATTTTTATGAAAGTTCTTGATTAAAACCGTACAAGTGTTGTCCGGATTGTAAATCGGATAACTAAACCGGCCAAGAGGTGACCAGTGTATAACTAAACCGGCCAAGAGGTGACCGGTGTATCATCTAAACCGGCCAAGAGGTGACCGGATATCATCTAAACCGGCCATGTGGTGATCGGTTTATTTCTAAACCGCTTGTGTCAAAAAGGTTCAAGTCTATAAACCGGCTAAGGGGTGACCGGTATACTCTAAACCGGTCAAAAGGCTAAATGATGTAGTCTGGTATACTCTAAACCGGACAACGTTATAATTGAAATATTGACCGGACTTGTAATCCGAACAAGGGAGTTGATTTACTTTCAAAGTATTTTGACCGGACTTCTAATCCGAACAAGTTGACCGGACTTCTAAACCGGGTGAAAAGACAAACCAAATTGCCCACAATTGAGAAATCAAAGATCAAACTTGGCAGGTAACACTCTGATTAATCGTGGGGGTATCAGAAGAAGCGAATCAGAAAGGGCAAATGGACGATCCTTCCAGATGTCCAGAGGGGAAGCGAAGGAAATTCCAGATGTGGTGATGGGTATGTTTCTTATAAACCCTGTATATGCTAAGGTGATATTTGACTCTAGTGTGAACTATTCTTTTATGTCACCATTAGTTGTTGGATGTTTACATTTGAAACCTATACCCTTAAACTATGTATTAGTAGTTGATACTGCTAATGATAGTCAAATCTCTGTCACCAAAGTTTATAATGACTGTCAAATATAAAATAGAAGGGTGTGTTGTACCAATTCGATTATTCCCTATGCTTATAAGGGAGTTTGATGAAGTGGTTGGTATGGATTGGCTGTAAGAGAATCAGGAAAATATTGTATGCAACAAGAAAATGATATGTATTGATTTGTCGGGCAAGGGGCCGATTGTGATTTATGGTGATTGGCGGGATCGTCATACAAGCTTGATTTATGCCTTAAAGTCTCACAAGTGTGTTCAAAGAGGGTGTCAAAGTTTCTAGGCCTATGTAATTGATTCAAAGAAGAGAAAAGGTAAACAGGAACCTATTCCAGTGGTTTATGAATATCCAAAGGTGTTCCCAGATGAGTTATCCAATTTACCCCCAGATCGGTCAGTCGAGTTTCAAATTGATCTAACACCCGGAGCGGGACCAGTAGCTCGTGCACCATATCTTCTGGCCCCATCTGAATCAAAAGAATTGATGACACAGTTGAAGAAATTACTGGATAAATGTTTCATTAGACCTAGTAAATCTCCTTGGGGTGCTCCAGTTCTATTTGTTATGAAAAAGGATGTGTCGATACGGTCCATACAGATGTGTATAGATTATCAAGAATTGAACAAAATGACAATAAAGAATAAGTATCCTTTACCCAGAATTGATGATTTATTTGATCAATTGGTTGGAGCTAGCTATTTTTCTAAAATTGATTTACGATCAGGTTATCATCAACTGAAAGTCCAGGATGAATATATAGCTAAAACTGCTTTCCATACTACGTATGGGCATCATGAGTTTTTGGTAATGCCATTTGGTCTGAATAACGCTCCATCCGCTTTTATGAATTTAATGAACTGAGTATGTAATGAATGTCTTGATAAATTTGTCATTGTTTTTATCGATGATATTCTTATTTACTCTCGTTCAGAAGTAGAACACGTTGAGCATTTTCGTTTAATTCTGGAACTTTTGAAGAGAGAAAAGTTATATGCTAAACTGTCGAAATGTGAATTCTGGTTGAGAGAAGTTCAATTCTTGGGGGATATAGTTTCAGAAACAGGTGTTAAGGTTGATCTTGTAAAAATTGAAGCTATTGAAAAAATGGGAAACACTATGAATGCCTACAGAAAATTGAAGTTTATAGGATTTGGCCGGGTATTACAGGAAATTTATACAAGACTTTTCACGTATTGTGGCACCGTTGACAAGATTGACGAGGAAGAATGTAAAGTATGAATGGGAAGAAGAAAAAACAAAATCCTTCCGATTATTGAAAAATAGATGGTGTAGTGCACCAATATTGTCACTACCAGAAGGGTCATAAGATTTCGTAATGTATAGTATGCTTCAAATTAGGTCTGGGTTGTGTTCTGATACAACAAGGAAAATTGATTGCCTATGCTTCCAGACAACTGAAGGATCATGAAAAACAATAACTTACTCATGATATGGAACTTGCAGTTGTTGTTTTTGCATTGAAGATTTGGAGACATCTGCTGGGAACTAGATATCAAATTTATACAGATCACTAAAGTCTTCAACATCTGTTTAATGTAAAAGAATTAAACATGAGGCAAAGACGATGAATATAATTGGTGAATGATTACAACTGTGAGATTCTTTATCATTCTGGGAAGGCAAATGTGGTGGCTGATGCACTTAGCCAAAAGAAAAGAGGAGAACAATCAAAGCCATTACATTACGAACTAATTTGATCCCTACCATCCTTGATGAGATTTTTAGATGTTAGAATGAAGCTTTCAAAGAAAGAAATATAAAAGCAGAAAGAATCAGAGGAATGTTAACAAACATGGTAAAGGACCATCGTGGAATTCTATGCTTCAAAAGTAGAATTTAAGTGCCTCATTTCAGTAACAATCGTGAAATAATATTGACTTTTAAGTCATAAGTCTTGATATTCGATTCACCCGAGTACCAATAAGATGTAAAGAGATTTGAAACCATTTTATTGGTGGCCGAGATTGAAAAAGAATATTGCAAGATAATAGAACGATGTCTGACGTGTTTACAAATAAAGATAGAACATCAACGATCCTATAGAAATTTACAATCATGAGAAATTCCAATGTGGAAGTGGGATCATATAACGATGGATTTCATAATGAAGCTATCATGAACTCCGAAAGGGTATGATGGTATTTGAGTTATTGTGGATCGTCTGACAAAGTCTGTACATTTTTTACCTATAAAAGAGGCATATTTGGAAAGACTTGCGAGAATTTATTAATGAGATCGTGACTCGACACAGTGTCCTGTTGTCAATAATTTCAGATAGGGACAACCGATTTACCTCAAGATTCTAGGGAAGCTTTCAGGAAGCAATGTGATTCTAAATTCATTTGAGTATGACGTATCACCCACAAATAGATGGGTAAAGTGAACGAATGATACAAACCCTTGAAGATAAGTTGCGAGCTTGTATCATTGACTTTGGGGGTTCATGGAAAAATCATCTACCGTTGATCGAACTTTCCTACAACAACAATTATCATTCTAGCATTCAAGCGACACCTTATGAAGTTCTATATGACAAAAAATGTTGAGCACCATTATGTTGGAATGAAGTGGGGGAGAAATAGTTGGGCGGTCTAGAGATTGTTCAGTTAACAACAGAAAAGACAGACGAAATTCGGGAAAGAATAAATACAACTTAGGATCGACAGAGTTATGCTGATAAATGTTGTAAGCCAATTGAATTCTAGGTGGGAGATCGTGTAATGCTAAATGTTTCACCTTGGAAGAGGATTGTACATTCCGTAAAAAGGGGTAAACTGAGTCTGAGGTACATTGGGTCGTTTAGAATCAATAAACAGGTTGGTGAAGTAGCGTACCAATTAGAGCTACCAGAGGAGCTCAACGCTATTTATAACATTTTCCATGTTTCAAATTTGTGGAAGTGTTTGGATGATCCGAATATGATCGTATCGTTACCTGAAATTCAGGTTAATGACAGGTTAAATTTTGTGGAAACCCCAGAGGCAATCATAGATCGAAAGACTAAAGTGTTGAGAAATAAAGAGATTATTCTAGTAAAAGTTCTGTGGCTATTCCATAAGGTACAAGAATGTTCAAACCCAGATACTCTTAATTAATAGAAATACAGTTTATGTAAGATAAGAATTAAGAACAAACAATGTATTTCAAATGATTAATCAGAATATTCAAAGATGAAAGTAAAACAGTTGAATGAATTTGAATATGCCGAATGCTTTTATTGATAAAAGATGAACAATGAAAGCACAAATGTAATCTCACAGAAAAACGTGTATAGTATAAGTTGGTTTCTTCAGGTACTTTAAACCTGAGGAGGAAGCCTCCTTATATATGCGTAGGTCTAACAAACTATGCTATAAACTAAGCATGAAACTCTGAGCTGACTGGTTTGCATCCTTATCTTTGACTTCCCTTGAATCGCAGAGCAGACTTGGTCAAGCCGCCTCAAATCTGTTAGATGCTTGCAAGAATGTCTGGGCTAACACGCGCGAGTTCCGTGGAGAAGGTAACCAGAAACTCTGTATGAACATACAGATGCTCTGCATGTATTATGAAGAGGCTCTGCATATGCAGAAGCTCTGCATGTACTATGTAGAGGCTCTGGGTCTTGGAGTAGTTGCTTTAAGTCAAACACTTATGCTTTTTGGCGCACAAGGCTTGTGCGTTCACGGAGATAGAGCGCAGACTCTTTATGAATGGAACCTTCACTTTGAGTAAGAGCTCTGGTTCTTGATCTTCTGCATAAGAGCTCTTAGCCAGACAGCTACTATAGACAAAGTACTATTGACTAGAGTAGGAGACTTCTTACTTACAATTTCACAAGTTAGGGTCTAACAATCTCCCCCTAAGTATAAATAAGGGAGGCTCTTACTTGAATTACAAAACAGAGTCTCTAAATGAAGCAAGAGGTTAAAAAGAACCTCTAAATTACATTTACTATCTAAAGAAGTACAATACAATTTGAAATGGAAATTACATCGAATTAAAGATAAAAAAGTACTTACAAAAGATAGGAGGTCTAAACATTTTGAAGTCTAATGAACTTCCTAAGAAGTTCATGAAACTCAAGCATATTTCGTATCGACCTTAGGATAATTTTGGCTCGCTTCTTTGCTCCTGGGGAGTTGTCTCTACTCCTGACTAGATTGTCTCTTATGTAGCGCAAAGTAGAGTTGGAGCACTTGTAATTCTGGTTGTCTCTAAAGAAGATCTTCTTTTTATGCTCGTTTCGAAACACCACTCCCACTTCTGGTTCCACCAATACCGTCCAGGAGGGGATCCTGTTGATGCCCTGCAGATCTTCATCTGGTGCAGCGACAGTCAGTTGACCCACTCCTAAGATCCAGAGCTTGTTGGTAGTCGAACTTGCATCTGAAGTCTAGTAGGTCTGTCATTGTTTGGCGAACGACAAAGTTGGCAACAACGTACTTGACTCCCTTGTCCTTCTGGTGATCTGTGAAGTAGAACAAATGGAGAAGATCCCATGGATTCAGATTAATAAGGTCACAATCTGTGAACCTACAGATCCGTCTGCGAGACCTCCCCACTGTGTACTCGTAGAATACAATTTGATTATGCATGAAGGTACACTTATTTATGTCGAGGACTTGCTTTATTCCATCATCAAAGTGGACTGCAGTGATGGGCTGAGTGTAGCGATCTAGGAATCTCTGCCTGATGTGCTCTTGAACCATAGGATGAAGACTGATCTTCTGGACCGGTGTCTCTTCTCTTAGTTTGTAGAAGAACTGGTATATTTCCTTGCTGTCTGTTTTGTCCTTAATGGGTTTATCAAGGGGTGTTGGCGTGAACATGGCATCCATACTTTCCTTGATCTTTTGGACACAGTCAAAAGGATGCTTTAGTTTTTGCCTGCTGGTTGTGCCTTCTAAGTCCGCTCTGTTTGGCTTGACAGGTACCTGCTGCCTCATAGCAGGAGTAACAACCCTGGTCCCTTGAGCAGGGACCCTAGTTCTGTGTGTATGTTGATGTGGTGGAGGAGCAGCAACAGTGACTTCTTCTAAAGGAATGGCAACTGGAATGTGCAAAAGTGATGGATTAGCCACATCCACAGCTACCACCTCTTCTTCTTCTTGTGCTCTAGTTGTAGAAGCAACCATGTCCATTGCGTACTCTGTTGAAGAGGACAGAGCCAGGTCTGAATCATTTTATCCATAGACAGATAGAAGATCTATGACTTCTGTGGTCTTTTGTAGCCCAGCTGGCTCTGCCTGAGATGCCATGGGCATCTTTCCTTTGCGAAGCGCCTTTGCATGATCTGGCGCTGGTTGGCTCTGTGACCTCTGCCTTGAAGAATCTTGAGCTGGTTGGCATGGGGCAGAGGACGTTTGTGTAAAGGGGGCAACCATAGGTGTTGCACTTGGAACGGCTGTAGGATAGTTCTCCCCCTCTTGACGATTTTGAGGACCAAACACGTCTGGATCCTCATCATAGTCAAGTCGTCTCCTCTTCGACGGCTCTGCACAAGAAGATGGATCCATTCGACGCTTTGGCCTCTAGTCCTCTGCTGGAGGCATTTACTTGATCCACTCCTCAATAACTTTGAGGAGTTCATCAATTGCGGTCCCAACCTTTTGTATTTCATCGTCCGAGCGGTAATTGAACCTGGCCAGACTAGCATTGATGACCTCCACTGCTTTTGTGGCTTTGTTGTTGAAATCTGACGTGAAGTCCACCACCTTCTGCAGAAGTCTGTCACCCAGAGCATTCATTGCGCTCTGTATGACATAATCCACAGGTACGCTCAGAGGAATGAGGGACTGGGGGTCATGAGATGTGAACGCCTCACCCCTTTGTAGTGATGCAATGACCTGTTGCAGGGCCTCTGTATTTCTTTCTGTCAATTCCATAAGTGTATCGATACGAGAAGCATTCATCGAGGACTCAGCTCTCAATACTGCCAAGGATGCTCGTATCTCATCCAAATAGCAGGTGTAGAAGGAGATGGCTCTACACGGGCCATGATGAGTTTTAGCTCTTCCAAGGAACACCGCATAGAGGTGAAAAGGGAATGGACTCTTCCCTTGTGACATATGCAAGTGGTGTAACCTCTGGCTCAACACATGAGCCAGATTGAGTCCCCGTTCCACGGATGCCTTCATTCACGACTTGATTGATGTTAGTCAGGGAAGGACTTCAAGAGGATCCTCGTGGTTCCCCTTTAGAAAAATTCACTACCTCTGGTCTGTCAGGGAGAGGATCCAAGGTTGGTTCAGAGCCAGCCAGAGGGCTCTCCATGAGTGGACTAAGAGACTGGTCGAGAGTCTCCCAGCCTTGTGCACCTATTCCTTGCTCTGAACAAGGTTGGGAGTCTTCACGTGCAGAGGATACAAATTCCTCTGTATGGGAAAGTGGCGTGATATGGGGAGACATATCACTTACATTTTCAAAGGTTGCACCCTTTTGAGAGGGTGTTCCCTGTGGTGAGGTTTCCCTTTGGCTGATATAACCAGAGGCAGATGTGACCTCTAGTTAGATAGGCTGGCTTGGGTTCGAAGTGTGCACCTCTGTTTCAATGACCTCCGTGTCTCAACCACAGGAGTCAGATGATTTGTTTGCACTGGGAGTTGGGTTGGTAAAACGAGTGTGCCTATTTAGCCTAGGTTGCTCTGTCTCCCCCTGAGGCAGAGCAGCTGCTGCACCTCCTCCATCTTCTTTCTCTTCGCTTTCCTCTCCTTCCTCACTCTCTTCTTCTTCACTTTCTTCTTCTTCTTCCTCACTTTCCTCACTTGTATAAGACCTTGCAGCATCATCGTAGTGCTCTTGGTCATCCCCTTGGTTTGGACTAGAGGATTGAGCCAAGTGTTGACGAGCTTCTTCTTCTACTTTGAGTCTGGCCTCTTCCCTTAGACGAGCGATCTCTGCCTGGTGAGCTTTTTCTGCTTGCTCCTCCTCTGCTCTAACACGAGCAAGCTCATCCAATTTCTCTTGCTTTGCTCGATCTGCCTCTTCCTTTTTCTTTCTTTCTCTCTCAACTTTCGTTTTCCATGCCTCCTCTCGTTTTCTTGCTCTGCTCTTACTCTTTCTTGCTCTGCTCTTACTCTCTCTTCTTCTGCTCTCACCGTCTCTCCCTCTGCTTGAGGCCTTAAAGTGTCCTCAGTTCTCTCATCTTCATCGTTTGTTCCTATGCGTAACGGGGTTCGAGATACTGGTTCTAGTGTCTCGCGTGTACGTCTGTACGCTCTTCTGATATCCTTTGACTTCATATAACTCATAAGCCTATTTGGAATTGGCCTTTCTGCTGCATATCCCTCTTTGTTAACTGTAGGCCGATATTGAGTGAGCATGTTCACCTTGTGAGCAGGTAGACGACCCACATCAATATTGTTGTCATCGAGAGCAGGTCTTAGAAGAAGACCCAAGAACCGTGGAAATAGCAGAGATGGCAATTGTCTTCCTTTGGCCCCTTCTTGACATTTCTTGGCCACGACAACCTTGAACTCTGTGTAGAGTATCAAGGAGTAGTCGAGAGATAAGTTGAAGAAGATACCATATACGATTTGAAGAACATTTGTTGAGCACATGTCGAGGCTCCCAATCTTCCCTGTCAGCGATCTATTGACCAATGTGAAAAGTGTGTTCCACATTGGTGGTAGGTATTGACGGTGATATTGTGACGGGTACTGGATTGCCTTGTTGTACCCCAAAAATTTCAAAAAGGCCACTATCTCATCCCTAGATGGGAGAGGGGCATACTCAGAAAGCTGTAGGTCGGTTTTTGTTGGAATTTTAAGAACCCGCGAAAACATGGACCTTGAAATTCGAACTGTAACAAATTCCTTTGCGGCAGAGTCATAGAAATCACCAACAATTCCTCTTTGAGATTTGGTTACAGCACAAGATTGCTAGTATTCTTGGATATACCTTTCAGGGACAAGGTCATTAGTATTTGTCAAGGCCGGGTTTAGGAAGTGATTTTGGAGGATATTGATGATGGGATGGTCTTTTGTGTCGAAGTTTTCATGTTGGAGGTGAAGGGCATGGTTATTGGGTTTGATAGGAAGAGGAACCAGGTTTTGACTGGTGTCCTCCACAGTTTTGTGGGTTGTGGTATGAGTTTGGGAATTTCCAGACTCGGAGGAGGGCATGGTTGTAGGTTTTGGGTGCAGAAGAAGATTGGAGAAAAATCTAGGGTTTCAAGAAATAGTTCTTGATTCGAATAATGGGTTTGAGAGAAGGGTTTAAGGGACTTACTTGACAGATGGGATGAACTTTTGATGACTGAATCGATCTTCGAATACTAGTTTGAGAGCTTTGAAGGTGTAACAATGGCGGTTGGAGGTTGAAGACGACGGTAGTTCTTGAATTTCTTTTTAAGCGTAAAAAATCATTTGGGGGTAAAAATTGTTTTAAATAGAGAAAATAAAAACACTTGAGTGTTTTAGCGCCCCAAACGTCAGGTAAAAAACTGAAACGATTTTTCACAGCCTGTGGGGGCGCGCCACGTGGACTGCCAGCTGCAAGTGGCGCCTCCCACATTTGAAAAGTTAAGCTCACAAGCGGTGATGCTTAATGTAGATGACAGCTAATAAAATATTTAAAATTAAAGAAACGTACGTCTTCTCAATAAAATATTATATTTTAATCTTCAAAAAAATTAACAAGTGTAAATACTTTGGTTAGCGTGAAAGAGATGTTTTGTAAAGAACTAGAGTACTACATAAAGAGAAAGAACATACCTTAGGATCTCATACAGAGACTTGTAATTGGGCTATATATGTCCTCTGGAGAAAACTTGTTATGTTTAGAGGCAGAAGCTCTGTATAGTACATACATAGGCTCTGTCCTATAATCATAAAAAGTTTTGAAGCAAAGGCTCTGTATAGTACATACAGAGGCTCTGTGTGACATGATCTGGTGCTCCCCCTTGACTTGAGCTCTTCTTATCTGCTCCCCCTTGAACTATGCTTGGATCATATGTGATAAGTATGGCATACGCATAAGAATCAAGGTACAGAGGCTCTGTATGTACTATACAGAGGCTCTGTATCACAAGATAACTAGGACTTGAGTAAGAGGCTCTGTATGTATTATGCAGAGGCTCTGTCTCATGGATTAATACAAATAACACAACAAAAACAGAAGTATGCATAAAGGGATGCAGAGGCTCTGGCTTAGTTGGAAAGCTTTAGCATACCCAACTTGCTAACCAGAAAGTTAAACCTCTTTTCATCAAGAGATTTTGTAAACATGTCAGCAAGTTGTAAATCTGTACTAACAAAAAACATTTCAATCATACCTTTCTCTACATGATCCTTGATGAAATGATATCGAACATTGATGTGCTTTGTTTTTGAGTGTTGCACAGGATTGGCTGTGATTGCGATTGCACTTTCTGAGTCACACAAAATTTGAATCTTCTCAAACTCTACGCCATAGTCTTTCAGTTGAGTCTTCATCCATATCACTTGGGAACAGTAACTAGCTGCAGCTACATACTCTGTTTCAGTTGTGGAAGTAGAGACGCAGTTTTGCTTCTTCGAGGTCCAGCTTATGAGCTTGTCCCCAAGTAATTGGCAGCTCCCTGATGTACTCTTTCGATCAAGTTTACAACCTGCATGATCAGAATCTATGTACGCAATAAGATCAAAACCACAATACTTTGGATACCAAAGACCCAAAAATTGAGTCCCTTTAAGGTATCTAAAGATTCTTTTCACAGCCGAAATGTGAGATTCCTTTGGGTTTCCTTGAAAACGAGCACAGAGACATGTGGCAAACATGATGTCTAGTCGAGCCGTGAGGTATAGTAGTGATCCAAGCATTCCACGGTAAGTCTTAACATTCACCGGTTTTCCAAATGGATTTGTGTCAAGCTTAGTTCCTGAAGCGATTGGTGTTCTCATGGTGGAAGAGTTTTGGAGTTGGTATATCTTTAATATGTCGGAGACATACTTAGCTTGCCTAATGAAAATACCGTCCTCCCTCTGTTTTACTAGCAAGCCGAGGAAGAAAGTTAATTCTGCCATCATGCTCATTTCAAACTCGCTCTTCATTAAAGCAGAGAACTTATCACAATGCCTCTGGTTCATTGAACCAAAGATAATGTCGTCCACATAGATCTGTACTAAGAGCATCTCACCTTTATACCTCTTAATAAACAAAGTTCTATAGATTTTACCTTTTTCAAAGCCATTAATTAAGAGAAAAGACAAGAGACGTTCATACCAGGCTCGAGGTTCTTGCTTAAGTTCATACAGAGCTTTTTCTAAGAAATAGACATACTCTAGATGTGTGGAGATTTCAATGTAACACCCCCAAACACCACATTTGCCTATAACACATATTTCATTACATAGAAATATAGTTTACATCACAAGGTCCCACTAGTACAAGGATTCTTATATGTACAAAATTTACATATGAAAAATTCTAAAATAAATCCTGTACTAACACATGAAATACAACTTGTATCTTCAAAATAAACCATCAAAAGCAGATCTTCAAAAGCAAATAACAGGTTAGGAAAATAATCACATTTTCCCTTTCCCCTTATTATCCCTGGATCCCGTCATTCCTGCACCACATATTTTAAAGACAGAAAATGAGGGTCAGAACATACATAAGTTACCACGTCTGAAAGTACCCATTCCCATTTCCAAGCCAGAACAGACAAAAGTCACTACGTCTGGGGGAACTACCTCTTTAAACAAGTTTCTTACCAAAACAGACATATGTCACTACGCTTGGTGGAAACAGTTCACAAAATACAATTCCATACCAAAACAGACTTACGTCACCTCGTTTGGTAGGAAAGTTTCCCAAAATATAGTTTCATACCAAAACAGACTKACGTCACCACGCTTGGTAGAAACAGTTCACAAAATACAATTCCATACCAAAACAGACTTACGTCACCACGTTTGGTTGGAAAGTTTCCCAAAATATAGATTCATACCAAAACAGACTTACGTCACCACGCTTGGTAGAAACAGTTCCCAAAAATCTCGTTCCAAACCAAAGCAGACTTACGTCACCACGCTTGGTTGGAACATATCTTTTTATTTAAAAAGATATAAAATACCCATAATTAAACCAATTAATAATCATCAATCTATAAAATTTCTAAGAAAACTCAACACTTATAATTATATCAAATAACCATTTGAACAAGTTATCCTGACAAGCAATCCGGACAACATTGTCCCTTTTGTCCGATGTACAAATCCGGACAACACTTAGAAGAATTCCACTTGAATCCGGATGAGCCTTGAGCGATTAAGCTCTAACCTGGATAAACCTTGATCGGTTTAAGGAGTAAACCGGATAATACTTGACCGGTTTAAGGCATACATCGAATAAACCTTGAGCGATATAAGAAATAAACCACGTAATGTTTAGTCGTATTCCTACTTCTCCGTTCAAAACCTTTGTCTGATTTACATAATTCAAATTCGCACTAACTCCCTAAATCGCACAACACTTAAGCGATTTATAGATAAATCGGATAACACTAGTCCGGTTTAAAAAACAATCCGGACGACACTATGTCCGGTTTAAAGTAATCCGGTCACCCTTCAACCTGTTTAAACCCAAATTGCACAAAACTAAATTTCAAGAATGTAATACAATTCTTTCAAGATAAATAACTAAACTTTGGAAAGAAATTGTAGAAAATACTCACCTTTAAGCAATAACTCAGACCCAGATTTTGAAGAAGATGAAAACCAAATTGATTCCAAACTTGTTCTTCGAATAAGCAAACCCAGTATTCCCAAAATTTCTAAAAGAAGCAGAAAAAGTAGCCTCTTTCACCAAAACACCTATTTATACTTTCCAAATAGGGAAAGTCTGCGACCCTTTCTCACCCCCACATGCATGTATTTAAAATTCATCCATACATAAGTCTCATGCACACACAAACTTATGTGTATAAATATCAGGCGCGCGCACACACACACACACACACACACATATATATATATATATATAACACATATTTTGCATATAACCCATGCATAAAGTACATATACTTACATATTTTAACCCATGTAAGGATGTATCCATATAAACAATTAATTCACATAACAAATACCTTGGACAATAACTAGGACCTGGTTATTACATTCAAACCCTGGAGGTTTGTTGAACGTAGACTTCCTCCTTCAGCTTACCATTCAAGAAGGTTGACTTAACGTCCATTTGATAGACTCGGAATCCCTTATGAGTAGAGAAGGCTAAGAACAAGCGTATAGCTTATAGCCTTGCTACTGGTGCAAAGGTCTCGTCATAGTCTATGCCTTCTTCTTGACAATAGCCTTTTGCTACGAGCCTAGCTTTATTTCTCACTACGATCCCATCCTTATCCTTCTTGTTCCTGAAAACCATTTACAGCCAATTGCAATTTTATCCTTTGGTAAACGTACAAGAGTCCATACCTTATTCCTCTCGAATTGTTGGAGCTCTTCTTGTATGACATCGACCTAACTAGGATCTTGTAGGGCTTCATGTACTTTCTTAGGCTCTACCATGCTTAGGAAGTTTATGAATAAGCATTCATTAGCTGTGGCAGCCCGTGTATTTACGCCACTTGAAGGTTCACCAATGATCTGGTGAAGAAGATGATCATTTGTCCATCTTCTTCTTGGGACAGATATAGAAGTGGAAGATGTTTGATCATGTTCCATGGGCATGTTTGGCATTGAGCTTGTTGATGGCGAAGAAGGTTCTACTTGCTCCCCCTCTGATGATGGTACAGAGGAACCAGGTGAAGAGCTAGAGGTATTATACTCTGGTTCTACGCGACTGGGCTCTGCTGCAAAGCTTGTTTGCTCTGGTTGTACATTGATATGATCACCAGAGGAAGCATAGGTGTGTGAAGGACCAGAGTCAGATGTACTTGTCATTTGTGGTTCTTCACTTACACTCGCAGATTCATCTCTTGGTGCACATACAGAGATGTCTTCGTCACCATAGAAGTCTTCAAATAGGATCCTGAGTTCCAATTCCCTTGACTTCATTTAAGAATTGGAAGTCTGATTGTTAAGCTCGAGTCCAGAGATGAGGTACTCTGAAGTCACCTATTCTTTATCATCGAACGAGATGTTGATGCTTTCCATGACCGTCTTGGTTCATTGATTCAAGACTCTGTATGCCTTGGCTTTTGTGGAATAACCAAGGAACTTGCCTTCATCTACCTTCTTATCGAACTTGCCAAGTTGATCTCGATCATTTAGGATGAAGCATCTGCAACCGAAGACATGCAAAAATTTAACGTTAGGCTTTCTTTAGTTGATTAGTTTGTAAGGCATCTTCATGTGTCTCTTTACCACCGTTGCTCTATTTTGAATAAAGCAGGCGGTGGATATTGCTTCTGCCAAAAACGGGTTGGAAGACCAGAGCTGGCTAGCATTGTTCGTGCAGCTTCGACCAAAGTTCGATTCTTACTCTCTAAAACACCATTTTGTTGTGGTGTCCTTGCTGCAGAGAAGTTCTGAGTTATGCCCTCTGTGTCCAAGTACGCATCAATCTTGGCATTCTTGAACTCTGTTCCATTGTCACTTCTCAGCTTCTGAATTTTTCTTTGTAGAAGGACTTGAATATTGGTCATCAGTTTGATTAGCAGCTCTGGGACATCTGATTTCTGCCTTACAAACTCAATCCAAGTATATCGTGAGTATTCATCAATTAAGACTAAGATATACTTTTTACCAGACAGGCTCTGCACAGAGATTGGACCACAAAGTTCCGCATGAAGCATATGCAGAGGTCTGATACATGACACATCTGTCTTAGTTTTGTGGGATGCTCTTTTGAGCTTTCCCATTTCATATGCAGAGCAGAGATGATCCTTTTCAAACTTTATGGCAGGAAGTTCGTCAACCAGATTATTCTTCACAAGCTTCTCTATATTTTGGAAATTAAGATGAGATAGCTTGTGGTGCCAGAGCCAAGCTTCTTCACTCTTGCGAGACACGGGACAGAGTGTCTCTGAATTGTCTCTTGGTGAGAAGTTTATGAGATACAAATTGCCTTTTCTCTTAGCTCTTAGCAACTCTTGACCTGATTCTGACATAATGGAGCAAGCTTCCTTTTGGAACTTGACATTGTAGCCAGAATCACATAGTTGACTTATGCTCAAAATATTATGTTTAAGCCCAGAGACATAAGCAACCTTAGAGACATAAACTTTACCTTGTAATAGATCCCCGTATCCCTTTATTTCTCATTGCTTGTTATCCCCAAAGGTCACTTTTCCTCCAATCTTCGCTCTGTATGAGGAGAGCAACCTCTTATTGCCGATCATGTGTCTTGAGCATCCGGAGTCAAGATACCAAATCTCCACATGCGATTTCTGCAAAACAAATTATAGGGATTTAAGTACCCATTTCATAATGGGTCCTCGATGATTAGGGACAGAGGGTAGCTTTTTAAGCTTTGGAAGAGGCTTCGTCTCTTGACCTGAATTAACAGACCTGGTTTTAGGAGCCTTCTTTCTCTTATGGGTCTTCTTGGATTTAGTCCTTGATGACCCAGAGAGAAGATAGTTAGGGTCAGAGAAGTGTTGTTTTAACTTAAGCAGCAGAGGAACACATTCACAATTATGAACACATTTTGAATGACAAAATGATTTATTAGCTTTAAAGAATAAATTATCACAATCATTCCTAGCATTGGTAGTTCTAGCAAACTTCCTATCTAGATCTGATTGTTTTAACAGTGAATGAGTCTTCTCTTATTTCTTCTTCACTACTCCTTTGGCCTTCAGAGGCCTCTCTAAAACAGAGGAATTAATGTTAGAGCATGCAGCGGATTTTCCCTTCTATTTTGGTGTGAATTTAATTGGCTTAGATTTGGATTTTGAGCTCTTTGATGCAGATGAAACAGACTTTGCACTCTTTACCCTGTATTCAAACTTGGAAGCGGATTTAGCACTTGTCGTCATGCTTGCATGGCCAGAACCTAGGAGAATCTTTTTCTCAATAAGGGGTTTTGCAATCTCTGGTTCTTTGGCAATGACCTCTGTCTTAACTTTCTCCTTAAACGAGTCCACCTCTGACTCAGAGTCAGAGTCAAGAAAATCCTTGTGTGAATGTCGAAATATAGAAGTTTCATTAAGAGCTTGAGATCCTCGTATGCATGAGCTAGAAGCTTCGTTCGTCTTTAGTTTTGTTGGACTTTCAAAAGTTTTTGAGGAGTTACACTCAGAAGTATCTGCATGACATTTAGTATGATAATTCAAGATTTCAAGAAAGTCTTGCTCGAAAGCCTGTCTTATCGTTTCTGTAGAGTCATCCAATATTTTTGGATCCAGAGTTTTAAGAAAATTTCCTGTGGATGAACTCTTGATTTCATCTGGTTCAGGTTTGACAGCCTCATTCTCAGTCTTAGGATGTTCGAGATTTGTAGAGTCAAAACAAAAAATCTCATTTGTCTTCTGTATGCATTTAAAATCAACTTACGGCATACATTTTGAAGAATAAGAGATGTTTTTGAATTTCAACTTAGGGGTTCTGGCTTCACTTTCAAGTCTACATCTTTTAAATGGTGAAGCTATATGCAAAATAGTAAAATTTGGTTTCTGTTTTTCGCCCAACCTAAACACGGATTCAAGAGTATTTTTCTTCTTTCAGGTGAGGTCTAGGTCTATATAACCTATCCCTGCTTTATCCTGTTGAGAATTGACTTTTTCATACACCTGCTGAGCATCTTGATATTTCTTAATCAAGAGCTCTTTTCTTTGAAAGCTCTGGTGTAGGAACTCCCTTTCCTTTTGAAAATAATCTTTTAGGCCCTCAGAGTTTAATCTGTCTCTTTCTTTCTCTAGAAGCTCTATTTCTTTCTTCTTTATAGTCGCTTTTAATTCTAAGCATTCTGTTTTAAGACTTCTTTCAGTGGATCATTTTGTTTGTAGAAGATTTTCATTTTCCACTAATAACTCTTGTTTCTCTACAGTTAACAGCTCTGTCTCTCGTTCAAAAAATAGTTTTTCCTTTTCCAAGGATTTTCTTTTGGATTTTTCGAGGGAGAACTTTTGCTGTAGATTGACGAAATCGTTAGTCAAAGCAGAGATGTTCTCATCCAAATCAGAATGAGAATAACCAGAGATAGAACATATCTGGGAGTCGGAGTCAGATCCAAACTCTTCTTGGTCATTCTCGACAACCATCCCACAGAAGTTTGCTTGGTCTTTTTCTTCAGACCAGGAGTCAGAGACCCAATTCTCCTGTTCTGCCATGAGGCTCCTTTGTGTTCGATTATACTTGTACTTATTTTTATAATACAGTTCATCTTTCACTAAGGGGACTCTGCACTCTTTGGAGTAGTGCCCCATCTTCCCGCATCTAAAGCATTAGACACCTTGCTTCTTCTGGTCCGACAGCACTTCCTCCTTCTTGTTGGGAACAGAAGGAGGGTTCCTTCCTTCGAAAGATTTGCCTCTGCTTTGATCATTCTGTCTTCCTCTTCTGTCGAAGACCTTCTTCCTAAATTTCCTTTGGAATTCCTTGGTGATTAGGGCCAAGGATTTCGCAAAGGCGTTGATGTCAACGTGTTCAGAGCTAGAAGCACTGTCTTCTTCTTCATCACTCTCCAAGATAAGAGCCTATTTTCCCTTTCTCTTATCTTCTCAGGGTCGCCGTTCTCTGTGTGGTTGGCTTGATCCTGTCTCTTTTGATTCAGAGACAAGAGCCAGAGGTCCACCCAGAGCGACCTTTGCCTTCTGAACCTCTTGTTCTTGAGCCTGCAGTATCCATTGCTCCAGATCTTGGTTTTCCTGGAGAGACATCGTCAGATTTCCCCATTTTGCGTTCAATCTTTTCAAGAAGAGCATGTTGTTCTCCTCTTGAGTTCTGATCACGTCACATTTACGACACTTGTTGATCAGAGTGTTGAAGCAATGATAAGTCTGTTCTAAAGACTCATCGGGGAGTGCCTGGAAGCTATTGTATTCATTCAGGCATTAGACACGACGATTCTTCTTCATCTTGATGCCTCCTTCCAACTGGTTAGCAGTTGATCCCACAAATCTTTGGCCGAGTCACACGCGTCGAGTGACTGGAAAATTTCGTTGGGAAGCGTCATAATCAAAAGTATTTTGGCCTTTAGATCCACTTCCACTCTTTGTTTATCTTCATCATTCCAGTCATGACGAAGTTTGGGTACTCGCCTGGCAGGTACCTCAACTGTATCACCAGCAGCTGGAATCCAAGGTATGATGGTGGTAGGGACATATGGGCCATTTAAGATTGACTCATAAAGTTCTAGGTCAAGACCCTCGTAGAAGTTTATCATCCGGATCTTCCATTGGAGATATTTTTCCCTAATGAGAGTCGGAGGTTTTGTCAAGGAACCGGTACTCTACATGGAGTTCCATGATTGAGAAGACGACATTTTAGATTAAAATTTTGAGAAGAAAACTTTGATGAGAAAGATAATCGACTGAAAAACGATTTCCAGATTACGTAAAAACAAACGTTTTTAAAATCGAGAAAAAATAAAAGTGATAATTCTTTTAAAAACGAATAATCAAAAGAAAATTAAGAGTAGAATCCAGTCAGATATCGATCGACTAATCAATGAATTTGATTAGCAGGCTCTGATACCAATTGTTGAACCAAGATACTCTTAATTAACAGAAATACATTTATGTAAGATAAGAATTAAGAACAAACAATGTATTTCAAATGATTAATCAGAATATTCAAACATGAAAGTGAAACAGTTGAATGAATTTGAATATGCCGAATGCTTTTATTGATAAAAAATGAACAATGAAAGAACAAATGTAATCTCACAGAAAAACACGTATGGTATAAGTCGGTTTCTTTAGGTACTTTAAACCTGAGTAGGAAGCCTCCTTATATATGCGTAGGTCTAACAAACTATGCTATAAACTTGGCATGAAACTCTAAGCTGACTGGTCTGCATCCTTATCTTTGACTTCCCTTGAATCGCTGAGCAGACTTGGTCAAGCCGCCTCAAATCTGTTAGACGCTTGCGAGAATGTCTGCGCTAACACACACGCGTTCCATGGAGAAGGTAACCAGAAACTCTACATGAACATACAGATGCTCTGCATGTACTATGCAGAGGCTCTGTGTCTTGGAGTAGAGTCAAGCGTTTATGCTTTTTGGCACACAAGGCTTGAGCGTTCACGGGGATATAGCGCGGGCTCTATATGAATGGAACCTTCACTCTGAGTAAGAGCTCTGGTTCTTGATCTTCTACATAAGAGCTCTTAGCCAGACAACTTCTATAGACTAAGTTCTATTGACTAGAGTAAGAGACTTCTTACTTACACTTTCACAAGTTGGGGTCTAACAAAGAAGCTACATGGGAATTAGAACCAAACATGAGAACTAAATATCCTCAATTATTCGATTGATTGAATTCCGGGACAAAATTCTTTTGAGGGGAGGATATTGTGATAACCAGGTTTTTATTTTGAATATTTGAGGGTTGTTTTGTTAAGTGATGAAATTTGAGGAGTGTGTTTTGAAAAATTATTTTAAGATATCTTACTTCACTGCCTCGTTGAAAAAGAAAAAAAAAAATATATATATATATATATATATATATATATATATATATATATATATATAGGTAACACCCCCATACTCCACATTTGCATAAAACACATATTTCATTACATAGAAACATGGATTACATCAAAAGGTCCCACTAGTACATGGATTGCTATATGTACAAAATCTACATATAAAATTTCCAAAACAAATCCTGTACTACTACATGTAACACAACATGTATCTTCCAAAAGCAGACAATAGGTTAGG
>NW_020202236.1:0-1416 GCF_001531365.2 Cynara cardunculus var. scolymus
GTTAATGATTATGATTGTGAGATTCTTTATCACCCAGGAAAAGCTAACGTGGTAGCTGATGCTTTGAGTAGAAAGGAAAAGAGTGGAACCATTAAAACTGTAGCAATGAGAATGAATTTGATTCCTGATATTCGTAAGGAAATTCAGAAGTGCCAACAAGAAGCTGTGAAAGAAGAAGTTGTTAAAACAGAAAAGTTGGGTAAGATGATCTCAACCTTGGAACAGAATGATGAAGGACTAATGTGCTTCCAAGGGCGAATTTGGGTACCATATTTTGGAGATATCCGAAGTATGATATTAAATAAAAGCCATAAATCCCGATACTCTATCCATCTAGGCACCAATAAGATGTATCGAGATTTAAAACCTTTTTATTGGTGGCCAAGATTGAAAAGAGATATAGCTCGGTATGTGGAACAGTGTTTGACATGTTTACAGGTCAAGATTGAACATCAGAAGCCTTATGGAAGCCTTCAATCTTTGGAAATACCTGTATGAAAATGGGATCACATCACCATGGATTTTGTTATGAAGTTACCACGAACTCCAAAGGGGTATGATGCAATTTGGGTAATTGTGGATCATTTGTCTAAATCTGCCCATTTTCTACCAATAAGAGAGAAATACTCTTTAGAAAAGCTAGCGCAAATTTACATCAAAGAAATTGTTACCAGACACGGTGTTCCCTTGTCTATTATCTCTGATAGAGATAGTTGATTTACTTCAAAGTTCTGGGGAGGATTACAGAAAGCTTTGGGATCTGAAATCCGATTAAGTACAGCTTATCATCAGCAGACTGATGGGCAGAGTGAAAGAACTATTCAAACTCTCGAAGATATGTTGAGAAGTTGTATTATTGATTTCGGGGGATCATGGGAAGATCACTTACCATTAATAGAGTTTGCATATAACAATAGTTACCATTCCAGCATCCAAGCGGCACCGTATGAAATGTTGTATGGACGTAAATGCCAAACGCCATTGTGTTGGAATGAGGTGGGTGAAAAACAGCTGACAGGTCCTGAAATTGTTCAAGAAACTTCTGAAAAGATTGAACAGATTCATGAAAGAATCAAAATAGCACAAGATCGCTAGAAAAGTTATGTAGATAATCGTTGAAAGCCAATTGGGTTTGGTATAGGTGATTTTGTGATGTTAAAAGTTTCACCATGGAAGGGTGTCATCAGATTTGGAAGGAAAGGGAAGCTCAGTCCGAGGTATGTGGGGCCATTCAGAATATGTAAGCGAATTGGGCCAGTAGCATATCAGTTAGAGCTGCCAGAAGAGCTGAGTCTAATTCATAACACTTTTCATGTGTCGAATCTGCAGAAATGTTTAGCTAATCCGAATCTAGCTATACCATTGCCAGAGATTCAATTAGACAGTAAGTTGAATTTTGTAGAAACACCGGAAGCT
>NW_020202236.1:2026-7475 GCF_001531365.2 Cynara cardunculus var. scolymus
GGAGGGCTTAGCCTCCATATTTCTTCTTCTGGCCTTGTTGAAAAAGTTGTGTGATTTAAAGAGGAGAGGTTGACCGGATTATTCTTGGCTGGAGATTCAAATTGATTTCAAGTGTTTGATTCCAAAAGTTGGAATTAATCCTAAGTATTTAACCGGACAAAGTTTATGCGATGTGTCATCCGAATTTTTGACCGGAGATGAAGTCCGGCTAAATCAAGTTGACCGGATTTGAAGTGATATCTTGTGTTTTTGATAAGAAATGTTATTTTCTCATAAAAAGTAAGTTTTGAAAGAAATGATTTTTGTATTGATAATAATGTCAATGACTGCGGTCTATTTGAAATTATTTTATGAAAAGTTTTGATGAAGAAATAAGGGTGGCATATCAAGGAGAGGTGTACCATGGGATAAGGGTGTCATATCAAGGAGAGGTGTACATTTGGATATAAAGGTGGCATTTGCATGTGTGTTGAATGATATAACTCTTTCTATTATATCCTTTAAGACTACCGTGATCTGGAATCTTTATTTCTTTGTGATTTAAGGATTTAGGATTAAGGTTCTTATTGAAAATTATAGTCTGGATGTTATTGAGGAGAAAACATCCGGTTTGGCCTGAAACTTTATATAAACCTTATTTAATTTGAGAAGGTTTAAAAATGGCATTATATGAGACCTGATTGGTTCAGAGGTATGAGATTTGTATAGTTGAATGCTTTGTTTGATAAATGGAAAGGATTTGGGTTTATGTTTTTATTTTCATATATTTGTATATATATGAATAATTGTTTTTCACAAAGATTTTGGTGATTTACACCCTGCAATAACATAAATAGGGTATCTCACTAGACCTTTCGGTCTAACCCTCGTTTTGTGATTTTAACTATGTGTTGCAGGAGGTACAGATGGTAAGGAAAAGGGGAAGATTTAATATTTTCCCGTATGCATTTCTGCTTGAAGATATGTTTTGATGTAAAGTTTTGATTGATTAGTACAAGAAATGTATTTTGAATTTTTGGACCTTGTATTTGGTTTCATGTTAGATTCTTGTACTAAGGGATCTGAATGGAATAATATGTATTTCTTTTGTATGAAATATGTGTTACATGCAATGTGTGGGATGGGGCATTACAAGACCCATCTTTCTTTTTGAGAAATAGAATTGGGGCTCCCCATGGTGATGTACTTGGTCTAATAAAGCCTTTATCAAGTAGATCTTCTAACTGAGTGACTAATTCTTTCAACTCTGGTGGGGATAATATTTATGGTGCTTTGGCTACATGCATTGCCTCGGGTAAGAGATCAATTTTGAATTCTATATCTCTATCTGGTGGAAGACCAGATAAATCTTCCGGAAATACCTCTGGAAAATCACTGACCACTGGAATCAATCTTTGTTCTTCTTTTTTCTTTTTGGCATTGATTACGTAGGCCATAAATCCTTGACACCCCTTCTGCAGGCATCTTCTGGCTTTCATTACTGATAACAAACCAGTGTAATGACTCTGATGGTCACCAATAATAACAATTGTTCTTTTGTCTGGTAATACTATTCTAATCATCTTTTTATTGCAAACAATGCTAGCTTGATTTTCAGCCAACCAGTCCATCCCTACTACTACATCAAAATCTTTCATAGGCATGGGAAATAGTCTGATGGGTAGCTTATATCCCTCAACCACAATGACGCAGTCTTTAAACACATAATTCACAGATACTTGACCGTTAGCAGTATCAACTACCAACTTGTCGTCAAGTGGTACAGAATTCATACGAGCATATAAAGCAAATGATGGAGATACAAATAAGAAATTTACGCCCGAGTCAAATAACAATTTAGCATGAGATGAGTTCACAAGAAAAGTACCTGTTACTACATCGGGTGTAGTTTCTGCTTCATGTTTGGTCATTTGAAAAGATCGACCCCACGCCCCACTCGATCCTCTACCCATACTTGGTCTCCCACGGCCGGTCGAAGTATTGCTTCCCATAGTGAGCTGTGGAGTTTTCAATTGTGGGCAATTGTTCTTAAAATGATCTGGTGAATTACAATGGAAACATTTTCTGTTTTGTCGGCAGAAATTTGAAGTATGCCCAATTTCACCACAATTAAAACATTTTATGGGTTCTATTCGACATTCTCCTCGGTGGTACTGTCGACACCGGGGACAGGCTCTTTCTATCGGTCTCTACATTGCTCTATTATTAAACTTGGTAGTTTTTGATCCTCGATAACTAGCTGAAGATCCTTCCCATTTTCTTTTCTACATCTGCTCTGTTGAGATGTAATGCTCAGCAAACCTTGAATATTCTATGAATTTCTCTGTGTATTTTCTAACTGACCAAGAGTTCTGTTCCAACTTTAATAAATTCTCTTCTATATGTCTGACCGCTGTTTTAGGATAGAATTGTTCTTTAAATGTATTTACAAACTCCGCCCATGCCATCGTTTGTAAGATATCTGTTTTGGCCAATGATTCCACCTCCCACCAAAACAAAGCATTTGACTTTAAAATAGAGACTGCAAATCTTACTTTATCTGATTCTGCACATCGAATGGTGTTGAATACAGACTCTATCTCTTTGATCCAACACATAACTTTAATCGGATCTCTGTCTCCTGAGAAGGTTGGCGGTTTGCAAGTTAAAAACATTTTTATGTCTCCTTCTCTATTATTGACAACTAGAGCTGTTGGGTTAATTTCAACTCTGTCAGTCTCAATTCTGGCAAGAATTCCCATAATGGTAGTCAAGGTTTCCTTAGCTTTCCCATTTCTTCAGCAAACATGTCTCTGGTCACGTATTCTGGTTGGGGTATCTATTCCTGATTCATATTTTCAGAATTGGATTCTGCTTGATCTGTATTGTTTTCTGGTTGACTAGCTCTGCCTTGACCTGTGCCTCTGCCCCTTCCTCTGCTTCTGGCTCTGCCCTCAGAGGTACCAGTAGGAGCTATAATAGGAGAATCTTCTTATTCATTAGTGGGGTTGGGGCGGGTGATCCTTTCTGACCTTCTAGATCTACTTGTCATGTGTAGATTTCAAAATTCATAAACATATCTTCACATTCCCAAATATAATAAAGTTTCCAAGTTCAGTTATGTACCTGTAAATTCAAAATTACATTGGCCAGATGTAATCCGAAAATACCTTACACACTGATCTCTTAACTTATCATATTTATTCCAAAGGTGCTAACTATATCTGGGACCCTAATATGCAATGAAACAGTTTAAGTCTAGGCATCATGCATGTGAATACCTAAATCCCTTAAACTCAGGCTCTGATACCAACTCTGTAACACCCCCAAACCATACATTGCATATAACATATATATCATACATAGAATACATGTTATCTCCCACATAGGTCCATAAATACAAAAGTCTATAAATTACATAGACCAAAAAAAAAAAATACAAAAGTACATGTTGTTGTATCCTAGCATCCAAGCTTCAATATATAGCAACACATATAGGGAAGTAATTCACATAATGCTCTATCCCTTATTATCATTACCTGCAAACATATTTTTGAAAACACAAAAATGAGGGTTAGACATGAATGTCTACTGAGGTTCCCTTTTTATGTAATGCAGGGTGAAGATCACCAAAACATATATTTCAAATACTCCATAGGTAACAAATTCTAAATCATAATCTATTTCGGTCCATCGGGCCTCTGGTTCCAAACACCACATTTAGAATTATTTTACTAAACATGACCAGAGCCCTTCTGGTTCCTTTACCAGAGCCTTTGGTTCCAAACCACACTTGCAATATATTTCAAGAACGAGGACTAGAGCCCCTCTGGTCTCTCTACCAGAGCTTCTGGTTTCTCGACCAGAGCCTCTGGTTGTACTACCAAAGCTTCTGGTTTAAAAGACAAGACCAACCAGAGCCCCTCTGGTCTGTTTTTCATAAAAAGATTTTAAGTATAAAATTCTTTGCATTATCTTTTAAAATGTAAATTTGACACAGAGCTCGTTTCTTACTAATACAGAGCCTCTGGTTTAACTAAAACTTTGTAAAAGACTTGTATAATTTTCAACCCATTATCCAGAGCTTTAGGTTCTATAATGAGGTCCAACCAGAGCCCCTCTGGTTCCTTACAAGGAACAACCAGAGCCCCTCTGATTCCTCATAAAATAAACATTCTTATCCAAAACACTTTTAACCAAAACCAATGACCATAGGCCATATTTTCCCTTAACCCTAACATCAATACTACTATTTCCAATAAGAACAACATCTCTGAATCCTCAAATCACCAAGAAGAGAGAACTCCAATCTGTTGTAATCTTATTAGATATGATAGCAAGAGTTATACCATGTACACACACAACGACCATCCTTATTACTTCCATCAATCCCCTGTTTATAGCAATAGCTATCCATCACACACAACGACCATCCTTATTTCTCCTGAAATTCATATGAACTATTTCATCCAATGACAGGCTGCAAACCTTTTTGTCAGAGTGAACCTCGTTCATAGTTTTATCCAAAATCTATAGACTATTTCATCTAATGATGGAACAAAATCACATACGTCAGAGTGAACCTCGTCTATAGTCTTAACCAAATCATATTCTCAACACAAGTTTATATTCAATCCTTTCAATCCATAAGAACAATCTGTTCTTCATAAGATTTCTCAATCGTCTGTTTTTCCTTAACCCTCAAAACAAAATACCAAATCCAAATTGTTCCTTCAAACACAGTTCTTGCTCAATTCATAAAACAATTTCTTTTAAACACCGTTTAAACAGTTCTACTGGATTCTTTTAAATTTAAACCCATCAATGTTCCATAATTTATAGAATCAAACAGTAGATAAAACTCACAATTTCTAATCGACGGTAGTTTAAAAATCACATGTTATATCAAAAAGTAGTTAAACTCACCTTAAAATAACAGATTCTGCAGATTATCACATAGCAAATCATAGAATCGTTAAACAGCGATATTCTTCAAGAATAGTTTTCAAGAACTTCTTTCAAGAACACTTTCACCGTCTTTAAAATTTCTCTTGTATATTTTGTAAAATAGTGAACTGATAAGGTCCTTACCTTATCCTCTTTGTTTTATACATAGGATGAGGCGGTGGTAAATATCTTTCAATATAAAATCATTTAGGCGGGGGAAAGATAAAATTTTATAATCAAACTTTCTTAACCATGAAGGTTTGGATTATAATATTCCCACATATAATTATCATATAACCGCCTCTAAACTTTCCACATGCATGCATAAAATCCAATTACCACACATGTGCACATAATTCATGCATTTATCTTTAAGACAACATGCATGCTATCACATAATGAACACATAAATTTACCTCAACCCAGGTTTGCAGAAAACCCAGTTATAACATTCACTCCCCCTTAAAAGAATTTCGTCCCGGAATTCACTCAAATAACCATGGATATTAGGTTCTCATATCAG
>NW_020202236.1:8430-16708 GCF_001531365.2 Cynara cardunculus var. scolymus
CTTTCCCTTCTTCTTGTCTGTTCTTGTTTCTTTCTGTTACCTCCGCTGCGTCAACGGTCAATGAAAATGTAGCCGGATTCATGGCTATGACAAATTCCCGGATTGATGGTTTCAATCCCCAAATATACCTTTCCACTTTTCTAGATTCCGAGGAAATATAATGTTCTGCAAATCTTGAATATTTGTCACACCCCGCTAAAGCGGAAACACGAGATGTAACAGGCAAGCGAGTCATAGCAACAGTTATTAAATAACACCATTCCAAGTTGTTCAAAAACAAAACAAGTTCATCGACATAACTGAGATTAGTACAAAATACACTTTTATCAAAATACTTCAAATTCAGACTTTAATCGATCTTGCCACGAGTATGCTCCCAAAAATCCAACCAACCTTACTTAGGTCCTGAAAAGCATGGAACAAAAACGAGTCAACTACAAAGAGTTGGTGAGTTCACGGGTTYTCATATGCATAAAACGTTTCAATGCATAAACCAAGTAATAGAAAACTTATGTGAATCCAATGCACTTAATAAATTTAAATCCTATACGATGTAGAACTTGAGACGCTACTGAGCCTTACCTGACCAACTGCCCCATTAACTTTCGAACAACCACAAATAGCCTGTACACTACTTAGGTTCCCACAATTCGATATAGTACTAATTCAGCGGTGGTCCAAATTCCACATGATTAGACCAAGAAAACATAGGTAATGTGCACCCCTTTCTGGGTGGGACTGTCAACAYAATAGCGGCTATCCACAATTACCACGGCCCGGGAACGTGCCCGAGTTAACAAGTAGCGTTTACGGATGGGGACTTTATTTGGAAACATATACTCCCAAGCACATCAATTTAGCATTTATTCTAAGTGCAATAACAATTGACAAATAAAGCTTAGAAAAACCCGACTAAGCAGTTCCTTAGTCCAGAGGTTTCAAGCAAAGCATCAACTAAGCAGTTCCTTAGTCCGAAGGTTTTGAGCAAAGCATCGACTAGGCAGTTCCTTAGCCCGAAGGTTTCAAACAAAAACTTGACTAAGCAGTTCCCTAGTCCAAAGGTTTTACATAAATCAACATGCAAAGTTTGCTCAATTTCATGCTTTTCCCCCATAAATAATCAAAAGCAGTAAAAGTGGGGACGTGAGAACTCACTTGTTTGATGAATATCCGAAGGTTTCCTTTTGAGGCTTTCTAAGCTCGCCCGAACTTCCTGAACATACCAATAACCAGCGCTAAATTACTTAAAGGTTTCTTGCTCAAGGTAGAGCAAAGTTGCTTTCAATGTAATGCCTTCAAGGTTTTTATAAAATAAAGCTGATATTTTATTATTTATTTTCAAAAAGAACCTTCCAAAATCCACTTTATGACATCATTTTAAGTCACCCAAAACAATGATGACAGCCGTCAATTACCAAAACCAAGAATTTTTTAGTGGGTTTGAGATTTTTCTTAAATGCTTTACAACCTTGAGACACGCGCCCCAAAATCAGATTGCATGCACCAAGAATGACAGCAATGATGGGGAGGGGTCTCAAGCTCATCATTTTCAAGAATTTAAACTCTAACACAAATTATCAACTTCGAACAAACTCCAKAAAAACAAATAAATTCTRATTCCAACGAGTTTTCAAGATAGTAAATCCGATCAATGATGCATGCAAGATCCTATCATTCATAAAACATGATCAAACCTTACATGCAAGGACTCTCTCCTACTTTCATAGAGATTAAAGAACATGGATCATAGATTATCACCCTTCTGAAGACATTTGCAGGTCTTTGATGAACAATCTCCCCTCTTTAATCCCCATAAATTTACTAAAGAATCGAGTAGGTGAAGGAGAATGTAAACTTTCAGATTTTTATGAAAATAGGACAGCTCAAAATCATACCTTTTCTTAGAATCTTGACAATCCTTAAGAGTAACATAATCCTTTAAGACTTGCGAGAAGATAGAATCGGCTGGAAGGTGGTCGAGTTTAGAGGGAGATGACAGATTAAGCTGGGAGTTGGAAATGAGAGTTTTCAAAAAAAGAGGGGTATTTATATGAAGGCTTTTTAGAGAAGAAGTGGGCTAGCCTCTAAAGTCCCAAGCCCTATAAATTATTTAAACAAAACAACTAAATAAAAGATTTTAAAACTCCACCCTTTAATAACATATTTGGCCAATAAAATGGGACTTTGGAATTTTTAATTTTTTTTGTATACAAAACCTAAAATATCAACTTTATTTTATTTGGAGGATTTCAAGACTATTTGGCATTGCACAAGTTAACTTTGACAGTTACCCACCGAAACGTTATCTTTCAAACTAAACTTAGGAATTAAGCAAGATGATCTCTAATCATCGAAGCTAATCCTAGAAAGACTTAATTCTCGATAAAGGTCCTAAAATAAGGTACTAACCTGAAATTCCGAAATGACGGATTGTCACAATATTCGATGAATTTCTCTGTATATTCCCTTACAGTTCTGTCTCCTTGTTCCAATTTTAGAAAGTCTTCTTACATTTGTCTAATGGCAGCTTTTGGGCAAAACTGCTCCTTGAATCAGTTGACAAACTCTAGCCATGTCATAGTTTGCAAAATATATGTTCTGGCTAAGAATCAGAGAGCCTTATCTGGAAGACATTTATTTTGGCATCTTCCTCCGACATCGCAAAGCTCTCAGTGCATATAAGATTCTTGGTATTCACAAGGAATCCAAAGACTATCATTTGGAGTATAAGCACTTCCTCAAAGCTAAGCGTCTCCCGATAAGCCAAGTTCGGACCAAACATCGAGTTATGTCAATTAGACAAATTGATGCTCAAAGACTTCTCAGAGTCTGGTATCTGGTATTCACAGTCACACGACAAGATGGTAAGGTTTGGGTGTTTAGTGAAGCTGACTTCTCCAACTTGTATTTAGAAGATCCGGAGCATATGTACCATGAAATCTGGAATATGACGAACAGAAAAGAAGGAGTTCTTGTGGGTCTTAATGCGATCAAAAGGTTTATGCAGAGTCACGTCAAAGTTTCCATGGTTATTGATGTCCAAATGGGACTTGAAGATAATTAGAGAATCATTAATTTGAAGAGACCGAATCAAGAGCTAGAAGACATTAAAGCTTATCCGTTTTACATGATTCTTGAACAACCAGAGTTCGGAGTGATATATGATGTCGACGGTCAGATAAAGAAGTTCATGAGGTTCAATGAGCTGAATAAATACTCTGATGGTACTATTCGAATGGTGAGACAGGCGCTGGAAACGAGGAGAGTTAATAATGATAAAGCTGTGGAGTCGGAGAGGATAAGTCCAAAGGAGAGGTATTTGCTGATTAATGCCTTGAATTTGCTTGAAGAAAAATTGCAATATCGGAATGCGCTGAGGAGGCTGGAGAAACTACTCGGACTCAGAAAGACCTAATTTACAAGAGTTCGAACTTGAATCCAGAGGGGGAGATTGTTGAATTCAAGTTCTCCATTTATAATGCTTTGTAATAGTTAGGCTTTATTATTTTTTTTAGTATAAATAGTGATTAGTTTTCTTATTGTCGTTAGTTCAGCAATTAATCAGATTAGAGCTGTAATTGTGATAAGAAATTCTCTCAAGAAATCTATTGAAGATTTGGTGACAACTTCTCTCTAAATTCATATTGTTCTTATTTCTTGAAGATTTGATTCAGATTTTGTATGATTGGGAATTACACATAACATGATTTGAAATTTCATAAATCGCCTAATATATAAACCGGCTAAATGATTGATTTATCCATTAACCGGTTAAGGTATGTCCGATTTAGATTTGATCCGCTCAACCTTCATCCGGTTTAAGGCCATATCATTCATGCCTTAGGCAATTTAGCCCTAAACCACTCAAGCCTTGATCGATTAAGTATTAAACCGCTCACCCTTTATCCGGTTTAATCTTAATACCGTTCATCACCCATCTGATTTAACATAATCCGGTCGAAATTATCATTTGTCAAGAAATATTTCAAAGCTTCAATTAATCATATAATTTAAATTAATTTGAAAGCATTTAGTCACTCACCTTATGAAATCTCTTTGAAACCAAATTGTATCCAGTAAATTTTTGATTAATCCGATCAACACTTTCTTCTTTTAAATCGCTTATGAGGTTCACAAAACTGGCAAGAAATGGGTATGAGGGCCTCACCCTCATATATATACCCCTTCTAAAAAGGGTAAGTCAGCTTTCCAGCCTTCTCCTCCCTCTTTTTGCATGCATGACATATTCCCCATATATTCATGCATACATACATATGCTACAATCATCCATGCATATATATATATAAAAACATATGCATTTCATTTTTATCCAATAAGCATGCATATTTATGTATTTTAAATTCATGCATAGTAACATATTTTCAGCATGAATACGCACATTCTCACATGATTATATACAACAATTTATCATGCTATCACATAACCATTTAACAATAAATCACGTATTTAATTACCTCATGTGATAACCATTATCCAGTTATCACACTTTTGGTTTTTGTTTTCTTTTAATTGTAGGTTTATATGTTCTATTATATCCTTTTTTCTTGTAATATTTTGTCTTTCTCTTTTTAAAAAATCTCGTTTTATATTGACTTCTCTTTTTATATTTCTTTTTTATCTTTCCATAATAATAAGAACTATCACATCCTATCATTAAGGGAATTTTTGGTCTATCACAGCATAAGGATATTTTTCCTTCTAATCCTTTTGTCATATTAGCTAAAATAGCATCTCTACACCATTCACTTAGTTTATCTCTAATGTGTGTTATCCATTTTTCTAAAGTGTCTCTAAATCCTGGATCATATGTATTTATCTGTTTTTGTCCCCATGGGTCAAATATCTTAGCAAAAAATAATGGCAGATAAGCATATGTATCAGGCACTTGATTATATATATGGTAATAATAATCTTGAAAGACACATATATATATCTATCAATTTCACACATATCCCATAATTGTAATCTTAACAAGGCTGTAGAATATTTTTTAATAGTATTGGAATCTTTTAAAATATTTCCATCACCAAAAAATTCTAATCTAAAGGTGTAACACCCCCAAATCCATACATTGCATATAACACATATTTCTAATATAGAATACATGTTTTCCCCCACATAGGTCCTTGATACAAGAGTCTATAATGTAAAATACGCAACCCAAAAATTCCAAAAGTACATATTCTTGCATCCTACCATCTATGCTTCCAAAACAGCTAAGCACACAAGGAAGTAATTCACATAATGCCCTTTCCCTTATTATCTTTACCTGCACACATATTTTTGAAAACACGAAATGAGGGTTAGACATGAATGCTAGTGAGGTTCCCTTTTTATGTAATGCAGGGTGAAGATCACCAAAACATTTATTTCAAATAATTCATCTTATGTAGCAAAACTAAAATCATATTGTTTTGGTCCATCGAGCTTCTAGTTCCAAACCACACTAGGAATATATTTCAATAACTAGGATCAGAGCCCCTCTGGTCTCTCTTCTAGAACTTTTGGTTCCTCGACCAGAGCCTCTGGTTGTACTAACTAGAGCTTCTTGTTCAAAAGACATGATCAACCAGAGTCTCTCTAGTTCAATGTGTAAGCCAACCAGAGCCTCTGTGGTCTGTTTTTCATAAAAAGATTCTAAGTATAAAATCCTTTTCTTAAAAACTTCTAAAAATATGATTTTGACATAGAAACTCTTATGAATAGATACATAGCCTCTGATCCAATTAGTACCTTTAGTAAAAACTTGCTCATTCTCCAAATCAATAACCAGAATCCTCTCGTCCAATAATGAAGATCAACCAGAGCCCCTCTGGTTCCTTACAAGGAACAACCAGAGCCCCTCTGATTCCTCATAAAAATGAACATTTTGTTCCAAAACACTTTTAACCAAGACCAATGGCTATAGGCCAAGTTTTCCTGTTCTCAATGACATCAATACTATTATTTCTAATAAGAACAATATCTTTGAGTTGTCAAATCACAAAGAAGTTATGACTCAAATCTATTGTAGTCTTAAAAGACATAACAATAAGAGCTATAATATTCACACACAATTGCCACCCTTATATCCAAAGGTACACCTCTCCTTGATATGCCACCCTTATTCCAAAAGACACCTCTCCTTGACATGCTACCCTTATTTCTTCTTCAAAATCTATGAACTAGTTCGGATGAAGGACCGCAGTCACAACCATCTTATCGAATCCTCAATTCATAGTTTTATCCATAAAATCTATAGATTAATTCCAATTGAAGACAGATCAAAATCACAATCGTCTCAAAAGAATATTCTCTATCGTTTTCAACCAACAGTTTTATCATTAAAACCTTTCAAAATCAAGAACAATCTATCTTTCAAAGATTTCCAAAACTTCATATCCCTTTTTAAATCCTCAAAACAAGATATCATTTTCCAAACTGTTTTAAAGAAGCAATCTCTTCTTTCTCTTTTCCAAAATAGTTTTTAATACTCAAATATATAAGAATAACACCTTTAAATTATCAAGATAGTTTTTACCATCTTTTCTTCAAAAACCGACCTCAAAACCCAACAGTTTATATAACAATATATATATATATATATATAAATGTTTTTAGTCATCAAAAACTCACAGTGTATAATCAACAGTATTTTTAAAATAACCACGAATATTGAGTTATCATGTCAGATTCTAATTCCCAAGTTGCTTCTGAACCTTTATGAAAAYGCCACTGCACTTTTACTAAACTGATCTCCTTGTTTCTCAATACTCTGGTCTTTCTGTCAGTTACTGCCTCTGGTGTCTCGATAAAACTCAGCTTATTGTCAAGTTTAATCTCAGGAAGTGGTATTSCYAAASTTGAGTCTGCCAAACATTTGCGTAGATTTGATACATGAAAGGTGTTGTGAATTAAGCGGAGTTCTTCTGGTAATTCTAACTTATAAGCTACCAGTCCAATTCTTTTGCAGATTCTGAATGGTCCAATATACCTTGGACTAAGCTTACCTTTCTTCCCAAATCTCATAACACCTTTCCATGGAGATACCTTTAACATTACAAARTCACCTACGTTAAATTCAATCGGTTTTCTTCGTTTGTCGGCATAGCTTTTCTGTCGATCCTGGGCAGTTTTGATTTTTGCTCGAATCTAGTCAATCTTTTCAGATGTTACTTGCACAATCTCGGGACCTGTCAACTGTTTTCACCTACCTCATTCCAACATAACGGCGTTCGACATTTTCTTCCATATAGGACTTCATAAGGTGCCGCTTGGATGCTGGAGTGATAACTATTATTGTAGGCGAATATCAACGGCAAATGTTCTTCCCATGATCCCCCGAAGTCGATGACACAAGATCTCAACATATCTTCGAGAGTTTGGATGGTTCTTTCACTTTGTCCATCTGTTTGTGGGTTATAAGTCGTACTTAATCTGATTTGTGATCCCAAAGCTCTTTGCAGACTTTCCCAGAACTTTGAAGTAAAGTGACTGTCTCTATCAGATATGATGAACAATGGAACTCCATGTCTAGTCACAATTTCTTTAATATAGATTTGAGCCAATCTTTCCAATGAATAAGTCTCTTACATTGGTAGGAAATGTGCAGACTTTGATAGACGGTCCACTATTACCCATATTGCATCATAAGCTTTTGGAGTTCGGGGTAATTTCATGATAAAGTCCAACGTAATATGATCCCATTTCCAGATCGGTATTTCCAGTGATTGTAGATTCCCATAGGTCCTCTGATGGTCTATTTTAACCTACAAACAAGTTAAACATCATTCTACATATCTTGAGATGTCTTTCTTGAGACCTGGCCACCAATAAAATGCCTTCAAATCTTTATACATCTTGTTGGTACCTGGRTGGATGGAATAACGGGACTTGTAGCTTTCATTTAGGATATTTTCTCGTGTATTCCCATAATTTGGTACCCATATCCGACCTTGGAAACATAATATTCTTTCCCCATTCGGCTCCATGATGGAAGTTATCTTACCCACTTTTTTTGATTTCTTGTTTTCTTCCTTGACAGCCTCTGTTTGGCATCTCTGTATTTTCTTATGCAAATCTGAGTTTAAACTTATTTTCATCGCCATTGCCTTGATAGTTCCACTTCTCTCTTTACGGCTCAAAGCATCGGCTACAACATTAGCCTTTCCTGGGTGATWCAGAATTTCACAGTCATAGTCATTAACTAATTCAATCCATCTTCGTTGTCTCATATTCAGATCCTTCTGGTTGAACAAGTGTTGTAGGCTTTTGTGAT
>NW_020202236.1:17412-23244 GCF_001531365.2 Cynara cardunculus var. scolymus
AATAGCATAACCAAGAATTCATGGTGCCCATACCTGGTTTGGAATGCTGTTTTTGTTATATCACCTTCTTTCACTTTCAACTGATGGTATCCTGATCGCAAATCAATCTTTGAGAAGTAACTGGATCTTACTAGTTGATCAAACAAATCATCGATCCTGGGCAATGGATATTTGTTCTTTATGGTCAGTTTGTTTAACTSTCGATAATCAATACACATACGCATAGTGCCATCTTTCTTTTTCACAAACAGAACTGGAGCTCCCCATTGTGAAGTACTTGGCCTGATAAATCCCTTGTCTGACAAATCCTTTAATTGTGTAACCAGTTCTTTTAATTCTGATGGAGCTAATCTGTACGGTGCTTTTGCTACAGGTGCTGCTCCAGGTATTAAATCAATCCTAAATTCAATAACTCTGTCTGGAGGTAGCCCTGACAAGTATTCTAGAAAGACTTCAGGATATTTACTGACAACCGAAATTAATTCTTGCTTACTCTTTTTCTTTCTTGGTATCAATTATGTAAGCTAAAAATCCTTGGCATTTCTTTTGGATATATTTGCTGGCTTTCATCACAGATAGGAAACTGGTACGATGATCCTGATGATCACCATAAAGTACGAGTGTCCCTCTGTTAGGTAACATAATTCTAATCATCTTTTCATTGCAAACGATGCTGGCCTTATTTTCTGCCAACCAATCCATTCCTACTACCACATCAAATTCCTTCATAGGCATGGGGAACAATCGAATGGGTAGCTCACAATCCTTAATCATGATAGTGCAGTTTTTAAACATATAACTCACAGATACTTGACCGTTAGCAGTATCAACTACTAACTTATCGTCAAGTGGCACATAATTCATACGAGCACAAAAGGCAAATGATGGGGATACAAATGAGAAGTTTGCACCCGAGTCAAATAACACTTTAGCATGTAAGGAGTTAACGAAAAATGTACCTGTTACTACATCGGGTGTAGTTTCTGCTTCATGTTTGGTCATTTGAAAAGATCGACCCCGCGCCCCACCTGTTGCTCCTCTGCCCATATTTGTTCTTCCTCGGCCTGTTGATGTATTGCTCCCCATGGTCAACTCTGGGGCTTTCAATTGTGGACAATTTGGTTTGAGGTGATCTGGAGAATTACAATTAAAACACCTTGTAACTGTTGGGCAAACATTCGACAAATGACCTGTTTCACCATATTTATAACATTTCCTTAGCTCAATCCTGCATTTTCCCTGATGAACTTGATGACATCAGGGATAAGTCCTTTCTTTGAATCAATGTATGGGTTTGTTTCCAAGCTTTACAACTTTTGGTCCTTTGTATTCGGTTGATGGACCTTCTCATTTCCACTTTTCTATTGCTTTCCCTTCTTTTTGTTTGTTCTTGTTTCTTTCTGTTACCTCCACTGCGTCAACGGTCAATGAAAATGTAGCCGGATTCATCGCTATGACAAATTCTCGGATTGATGGTTTCAATCCCCAAATATAACTTTCCACTTTTCTAGATTTCGAGGAAATATAATGTTCTGCAAAATCTTGAATATTCGATGAATTTCTCTGTATATTCCCTTACAGTTCTGTCTCCTTGTTCCAGTTTTAGAAAGTCTTCTTCCATTTGTCTAATGGCAGCTTTTGGGTAAAACTGCTCCTTGAATATGTTGACAAACTCTAGCCATGTCATAGTTTGCAAAATATCTGTTCTGGCTAAGAATCAGAGAGCCTTATCTAGAAGACATTTATTTTGGCATCTTCCTCCGGCATCGCAAAGCTCTCAGTGCAGATAAGATTCTTGGTATTCGCAAGGAATCCAAAGATTATCATTTGGAGTATAAGCACTTCCTCAAAGCTAAGCTTCTCCCGATAAGTCAAGTTCGGATCAAACATCGAGTTGTGTCAATTAAACAAATTGATGCTCAAAGACTTCTCAGAGTCTGGTATCCGTTATTCACAGTCACACGACAAGATGGTAAGGTTTGGGTGTTTAGTGAAGCTGACTTCTCCAACTTGTATTTAGAAATCTGGAGCATATGTACCACGAAATCCGGAATATGACGAACAAAAAAGGAGTTTTTGTGGGTCTTAATGCGATCAAAAGGTTTATACGGAGTCACATCAAAGTTTTCATGGTTATTGATGTCCAAATGGGACTTGAAGATAATCAGAGAATCATTAATTTGAAGAGACCTGATCAAGAGCTAGAAGACATTAAAGCTTATCCGTTTTACATGATTCTTGAGCAACTAGAGTTTAGAGTGATATATGATGCCGAGGGTCGGATAAAGAAGTTCATGTGGTTCAGCGAGCTGAATAAATATTCTAAAGGTACTATTCGAATGGTGAGACGGGCACTGGAAACGAGGAGAGTCGGAGAGGATGAGTCCAAAGGAGAGGTATTTGCTGATTAATGCCTTGAATTTGCTTGAAGAAAAATTGCAATATTGGAATGCGCTGAGGAGGCTGGAGAAACTACTCGGACTCAGAAAGACCAGATTTACAAGAGTTCGAACTTGAATCCAAAGGGGGAGATTGTTGGGTTCAAGATTGTGCATTAAATTTGTATTCAAGTTCTCCTTTTATAATGCTTTCTAATAGTTAGGCTTTATTGTTTTCCTTAGTATAAATAGTGATTAGTTTTCTTATTGTCGTTAGTTCAGCAATTAATCAGATTAGAGCTGTAATTGTGATAAGAAATTCTCTCAAGAAATCTATTGAAGATTTGGTGACAACTTCTCTCTAAATTCATATTCTTCTTATTTCTTGAAGATTTGATTCAGATTTTGTATGATTTGGGAATTACACATAACATGATTTGAAATTTCATAAATCGCCTAATATATAAACCGGCTAAATGATTGATTTATCCATTAACCGGTTAAGGTATGTCCGATTTAGATTTGATCCACTCAACCTTCATCCGGTTTAAGGCCATATCCTTCATGCCTTAGGCAATTTAGCCCTAAACCGCTCAAGCCTTGATCGATTAAGTATTAAACTGCTTACCCTTTATCCGGTTTAATCTTAATACCGTTCCACCCATTTGATTTAACATAATCCGGTCGAAATTATCATTTGTCAAGTAAATATTTCAAAGCTTCAATCAATCATATAATTTAAATTAATTTGAAAGCATTTAATCACTCACCTTATGAAATCTCTTTGAAACCAAATTGTATCCAGTAAATTTTTGAGTAATCCGATCAACACTTTATTCTTTTAAATCGCTTATGAGGTTCACAAAATTGGCAAGAAATGGGTATGAGGGCCTCACCCTCATATATATACCCCTTCTAAAATGGGTAAGTCAGCTTACCAGCCTTCTCCTCCCTCTTTTTGCATGAATGACATATTCCCCATATATGCATGCATACATACATATGCTACAATCATCCATGCATATATATATAAAAATATATGCATTTCATTTTTATCCAATAAGCATGCATATTTATGTATTTTAAATTCATGCATACTAACATATTTTCAGCATGAATACGCACATTCTCACATGATTATATACAACAATTTATCATGCTATCACATAATCATTTAACAATAAATCACGTATTTAATTACCTCAGGTGATAACCATTATCCAGTTATCACACTTTTGGTTTTTGTTTTCTTTTAATTGTAGGCTTATATGTTCTATTATATCCTTTTTTCTTGTAATATTTTGTCTTTCTCTTTCTAAAAAATCTCGTTTTATATTGACTTCTGTTTTTATATTTTTTTTATCTTTCCATAATAATAAGATCTATCACATCCTATCATTAAGGGCATTTTTGGTCTATCACAGCATAAAGATATTTTTCCTTCTAATCCTTTTGTCATATTAGCTAAAATAGCATCTCCACACCATTCACTTAGATTATCTCTAATGTGTGTTATCCGTTTTCCTAAAGTGTCTCTAAATCCTGGATCATATGTATTTATCAGTTTTTGTCCCCATGGGTCAAATATCTTAGCAAAAAATAATGGCATATAAGCATATGTATCAGGCACTTGATTATATATATGGTAATAATAATCTTGAAAGACACATATATATATATCTATCAATTTCACACATATCCCATAATTGTAATCTTAACAAGGTTGTAGAATATTTTTTAATAGTATTGGAATCTTTTAAATTATTTCCTTCACCACAAAATTCTAATCTAAAGGTATAACACCCCCAATTCCGTACATTGCATATAACACATATTTCATATATATAATACATGTTTTCCCCCACATAGGTCCTTGATACAAGAGTCTATAATGTAAAATACGCAACCCAAAAATTCCAAAAGTACATATTCTTGCATCCTAGCATCTATGCTTCCAAAACAGCTAAGCACACAGGTAAGTAATTCACATAATACTTTTTCCCTTATTATCTTTACCTGCACACATATTTTTGAAAACACGAAATGAGGGTTAGACATGAATGTCTAGTGAGGTTCCCTTTTTATGTAATGCAGGGTGAAGATCACCAAAACATTTATTTCAAATAATTCATCTTATGTAGCAAAACTAAAATCATATTGTTTAGGTCCATCGAGCTTCTAGTTCCAAACCACACTTGGAATATATTTCAATAACTAGGATCAGAGCCCCTCTAGTCTCGGTTCTAGAGCTTTTGGTTCCTTGACCAGAGCCTCTGGTTGTACTAACCAGAGCTTCTTGTTCAAAAGACATGATCAACCATAGCCTCTCTGGTTCATCGTGTAAGCCAACCAGAGTCTCTCTGGTCTGTTTTTCATAAAAAGATTCTAAGTATAAAATCCTTTTTTTTAAAACTTCTAAAAATATGATTTTGACATAGAAACTCTTATCAATAGATACATAGCCTCTGATCCAATTAGTACATTTAGTAAAAACTTGCTCATTCTCCAAATCAATAACTAAAATCATCTGGTCCAATAATGAGGACCAACCAGAGTCCCTCTGGTTCCTTACAAGGAACAACCAGTGCCCCTCTGATTCCTCATAAAAATGAACATTCTGTTCCAAAACACTTTTAACCAATATCAATGGCCATAGGCCAAGTTTTCCACTTCTCAATAACATCAATACTATTATTTCTAATAAGAACAATAACTTTGAGTTCTCAAATCACAAAGAAGTAAGAACTCAAATTTATTGTAGTCTTAAAAGACATAACTATAAGAGCTATAATATTTACACACAATTGCCACCCTTATATCCAAAGGTACACCTCTTCTTGATATGTCACCCTTATTCCAAAAGACACCTCTCCTTGACATGTCACCCTTATTTCTTYTTCAAAATCTATGAACTAGTTCGGATGAAGGACCACAGTCACAACCATCTTATCGAATCCTCAATTCATAGTTTTATCCATAAAATCTATAGATTAAGTTCAATTGAAGACAGATCAAAATCACAATCGTCTAAAAAAGAATATTCTCTATAGTTTTCAACCAACAGTTTTATCATTAAAACCTTTCAAACTCAAGAACAACCTATCTTTCAAAGATTTCCAAAACCTCATATCCCTTTTTAAATCCTCAAAACAGGATATCATTTYCCAAACTGTTTTAAAGAAGCAATCTCTTCTTTATTTTTTTCTAAAACAATTTTTAATACTCAAATATATAACAATAACACCTTTAAATTATTAAGATAGTTTTTACCATCTTTTCTTCAAAAACCAACCTCAAAACCCAACAGTTTATATAACAATATATATATATATAAAGGTTTTTAGTCATCAAAAACTCATAGTGTATAATCAACAGTATTTTTAAAACTCACAGTGTATAATCAACAGTATTTTTAAAACTCACAGTGTATGATCAACAATATTTTTAAAACTCA
>NW_020202236.1:23319-27453 GCF_001531365.2 Cynara cardunculus var. scolymus
ACAGTGTATAATCAACAATATTTTTAAAACTCATAGTGTATAATCAACAGTATTTTTAAAACTCACAGTGTATAATCAACAGTATTTTTAAAACTCACCTTAACAATCACAGGTTCTGCAGGTTATAAACACACAGTAGATCTTTAATTAGCACAAAATCTTCAAATCACTTTTGTGTATTAATTTTTCTCAAGAATTCTTTCACTGCCACACACTTTCTTTTTCTCAAAAACGTTTCTTTCTCCAAAAATCAAGATAAGGTATGATCTTATCTTTTTCCTTCTTTATATATTTTTCTAACAAAGGCGGTGATGGTTTTATTAAAATAAAACTCTTTGGCAGTGAAAGTTTTAACCAATAAAGGTAATTTAGGCGGTGAGTTTTTCATTATAAAACTCATGATTTCTTAACCATGAGGGTATAAGTTTTTAAATAATATAATAATATTTCCACCAGAATATCTTATCACAAATATGCACCATCTCATGTATGCTTCACACCACATGCATATATGTATAAATTACATACATATCATGCCATCTTTTCACATATATVCATRCACAATATCATGTTCACATTTCACATATATAGTTCATGCATTTCTACTTAGATATGCATATTTCACGTAATCCACATAATAAACATGTATAAATTACCTCAACCCAGGTTGTCTAAAACCTGGTTATAACAAAAGGCTTCTACAGATCTTGTTATTACATTTGTTGCTTCATTATCGGTTCCAAATATGGTTTCTTTAATCGTTGGATCGAAATTTTGCAAATATCTTAAAGCGCTATTTAATAATGTTGTTTCTAAAAATCCTCTTATAGTGTTAATATCCATTTTGTTTATTGAAACTGTTGTTCTAAAAGTTGTTTCCCACTTATCAATTGCCTCTTCTGTATTACTAACGCAATCTAAATCTAAATATATTCCAAATGGATTAATCGGTTCATTTTTCATACTTTCATAAGGTTTATAATTTTCTTCTTTCCTTATCGTGTTCATTATTGCAACATATCTTTGAGTGGGTCTATTAAATTCTCTTCTTATAGGTATCTAATTGCTCGTGCCGGGGGTATCATTAACAGTAGGTATCCAATTTTCTTGTTTTGTCTCTAGTTTTATATTTATGAAATTATCATTAATATCCATATCTCCTATTTGTGTTATTAAACTATCTATATCTGATTGTGTTTCACTTTCTAATTTTGAATCATATTTCATTATTTTTATAATTTCCACCGTATCCTTTCGGTATTTTCATGCTAAGTAATTGTTGTATTATTTGTTCTTTATTATTATCAAAATGATTAACTTTTTTATTTTGACTATTTGACTCTATTAAAGTCTCTAATTTATTTAATTCTAATATTTTCTCCATAAAAAATAATAGTTTTTTGTATTTCTATTAAATCTTGATCTATTTTTAAAGGGTGATCAAATTCTTTTAAATGAATAAAATTATTCTCATCCATCAAGGTGAATTTGTTGGGTTCAAGTTAGAGCGTTAAAGTTGTATTCAAGTTTCTCCTTAGAATAGCTTTATTTTGTAATAGTGTAGTTTTACTATTCCTAGTATAAATAGTATTTCCCTTTGTAATTGTCATTAACCAAGTCATTAGCAGAATTGTAATCAAGATTAGAGCTGTAAATTTCTCTCTCTCAATCTAATCAATCTTTGATAATTCTCTCTCTACTTTTATGTTCATCTTGATTCTTGAAGATCATATCATGTTTGTATGATTTCTGCACTTCACAATTGGTATTAGAGCAAACTGCAGTAGTTTGGATTAGAGGATTAAACAGATTTTGCATGATTTTCAAGATTTTTTTGAAGATTCATCGATCTAGGTCATAAAGTTCATCATTGTTCTTGATAGTTCTTCATCCATATTGAGTTTTTGATCATAAATCGGTCATTTTCTGAGTGTTATTTGTAAAGATTTACACTACTAGATTCGCTTTTACATTTCGAACAACTTTGATTCACACTATTTTTTATTTTAAACAAGTTTTAAACCAGTTTTGATCGAAAATTGATATTTCGTATTCTGGAAAATTTTCTTCAAAACTCATAATTTTTCATGTTTTGATCCAATTTTTTGTAAAAAGTGTGAAAGTTTGTGTTTCTGGTTGAAGATTAATCTGATTAAAGCTTGTGCGATTTAAGGGTGTTATCCGCTTATCTCTTGTGCGATTTAACATCCGTGTGATTTTTAGTTGTTTGATATAGGTTATCCGGACAACACTTGTGCAGATATTTGAACGATTTAAACAATCCGCCTGGTAAACCGTTCATAACTTGTGCGGATACGTGTGCGATTTAAACAATCCGATTGGTAAGTCTCAAGTAACTTGAACGGATTTGTGACTGATTTACATAATCCGACTGGTAAGTCGTTGAAGGTTTGTGCGATTTATTGAATGATTTAATCAATCCGCTTGGTAAGACGATAAATTTTGTCTACTTGAGCGATTTATATCATTGATCGTATATTCCTTGGTGATTGAACGGATATTGATCTTTTTGAGCGATTTATTTTGTTGACTTTTCATCGATTTGTTTTTAAAAGGACTTATACGTATTTTGACATGTTGACTTAGTTGACCATTGACTTGTTGACTTGTTGACTTTTTACGTCCGATCTTCATTTTGGAATTTTGACTAAGTGTTGAAAACCTCCGATTTAAGATTTTTAAATCAAATTGATTTTTGTGCTTCATCCGTATATGATTTTGCATAATCCGTGTGATTTGTGAATACTTTGTTAAAATCTGGTTATGTCTTTTGAGCGATTTAAAGTTGCTTGTTGTCCGGACTTCTAATCCGGATAATGTTATAACTAGGTTTGAGACAACCTGAGTTGAGGTAATTTATACATGTTTATTATGTGAATTACGTGAAATATGCATATCTAAGTAGAAATGCATGAATCATATATGTGAACATGATATTGTGCATGCATATACGTGAAAAGATGGCATGACATATATGATTTATACATGTATGCATGTGGATGAAGCATACATGAGGTGGTGTTTATTGTATTTGGGTGAAATTATTATATTTTCATGGTTAAGAAATCATGAATTTTATAATGATTTTTCCACCGCCCAAGATTATTTCTATTGGAAGAAGCTTTCACCGCCTATGAGTTTTATAGTTAAAATAATCTTCACCGCCTTGGTGGGAGTATTTAAAAAAATAGAAAGATAAGATTTTATCTTATCATTTCATTTTGAAGAAAGTTTTGTGGTGGTGAAAAGTGTTCTTGAAGAATCTGTTGTTCAAAGTTGTTTGAAGAGATTGTGAGTTGCTGTGTACTTTTTATCTTCAGAACCTGTGATTTGTTAAGGTGAGTTTTAAACTACCGTTGAGTATAAACTGTGAGTTTTTAAACTACCGTTGGTTATAAACTGTGAGTTTTATAACTATTGTTGATTATATGCTATGAGTTTTGATGTTGGTTTTGAAGAAAAGATGGTAAAACTATTTTAATAGTTTTAAAGATGTTATTGTTATTATGGGAAAGATAAAGAAGAGTTTGCTTCTTTAAAACAGTTTTGGAAATGATATCATGTTTTGAGGATTTAAAGGAAACTTGATGTTTTGGAAAATCTTTGAAAGACAAGATTATTCCTGAGTTTGAAAGGTTTTTATGGATAAAACTATGAATGAGGATTCGATAATATGGTTGTGACTGTGGTTCTTCATCCGAACAAGTTCATAGATTTTGAAAAAGAAATAAGGGTGGCATATCAAGGAGAGGTGTACCTTTGGATATAAGGGTGGCAATTGTATGTGAATATTATAACTCTTGCTATTATGTCTTTTAAGACTACAATAGATTTGAGTCCTTACTTCTTTGTGATTTGAGAAATCAATGATATTGTTCTTAATAGAAATAATGGTATTGATGTTATAGAGAAGGGGAAACTTGGCTTATGGCCATTGGTATTGGTTAAAAGTGTTTTGAAACAGAATGGTTATTTTCATGAGGAATCAGAGGGGCTCTGGTTGTTCCTTATAAGGAACCAGAGGAGCTCTGGTTGGTCCTCATCGTTGGACCAGAGGATTCTGGTTGTTGATTTAAAGGATGAGCAAGTTTTTACTAAAGGTTTTATTTGGAT
>NW_020202236.1:28838-30287 GCF_001531365.2 Cynara cardunculus var. scolymus
TTTCGTGGTGACTATAATCAGTGGAGAGACAGATTCCTGAATTTTATTGAGAGAATGAAAGAAGGAGATCTAATCATGAAATCTTTAATGGAAGGCCCTGCTGAATACTTCATAGAAGTAGAAGCTGATATAATAGCAGGCATACCTGCACAGAGAATTCCTAAACTGAAGAATCAATATTCATCTGAAGAAAAAGAGAGAGCTCATGCTGATGTGTTGTGCAAATCTTATATGATGCAAGCACTGACTAATGATATCTACACCAGTATTGACAGTCATAAATCATCAGGTCACAGCATGTGGGTTCAAATCGAAAAGATAATGATGGGTTCGAAAGTGGGAACTCAACTGAAAATCACTAATTGTATTTCAGCATACGAAGAATTCAAGGCTAAAGAAGGTGAAAGTCTTAATGATGTTTACCACAGGCTTGCCAAACTGCTAAATGAACTGACAAAGAATGGAATTTCTAAAACTACAATAGAGATTAATGTTAAGTTTCTTAACAATCTCCAGTCAGAGTGGAAACCATTTGCCAATCATATCAGATTCAATAAACAGTTATCTGATATTGATTTTCATGAAATTTATGAAACTCTGAAACAAAACGAACAAGATGTTTTVGAAATCCGAAATGCTAAGAAGAAAGAAAAGGAAGTTGCTGATCCTTTGGCTCTTGTATCTGAGAGAAAGGAGAAGAAATCTAAAAGCAGATTTGGAAAACAAGTGAAGGAAGTTAGTCATTCAAGTGAGTCTGAAACAGAAGATAGTAACAGCTCAGATTCAGATTCTGAAATTTCAGAGATCAAACAGGCAATGGCAATGCTGATTAAGGCATTCTAGAAGAAGTTCTCGAAAAGGCCACACTCGAACAATTAGAGATTCTTGTCAGGTTCAAAATATGAATACAAAGACAAGTTTGGCGAGAAGAAGAAGTATGAAGAGAAAAGATCCGAGAAGAAATATGAGAAAAAGCCGGAAGAAAAAGAAGAATTTTATCAAAGGGACAGCTGATGAAAATACAAAGTGTTATAACTGTGGTAAGTTAGGCCACTTTGCTATAAACTGTAGGAAGCCGGTAAATCGCGATACCGACTACTACAAGAATAAATTTCTTCTGTCCAAACAAAGAGATGCCGGCAAAGCTCTTATGGCTGAGGACGAACACTGGTTGAATTTTACTAATGAAGAAGAAGAAACTGAAGTTGTTGCACATGTGTGCTTGATGGTTAAAACAGAAAATGATTTGTTAGGAGCAGAAGAAGAATAGATGAATGATGAGGTATTACATCAATCATGCATTAAACAGATGAAAAAGATGATGCTTAAAATTCAAACTTTCTAGTAAGAATTAAAATCAGAAAAATTGCGTTCAAATAATTTTGAAGATCAATTAAAAACGCTAAAAGAAAGATATACCAAAATATATATTGAAAATGCTGGAAACTT
>NW_020202236.1:31360-33418 GCF_001531365.2 Cynara cardunculus var. scolymus
GGACAACACATCACTTATAACTTTATCCGGTTTAAAATAAACCGGACGATACACCGCACAACCTTTGTCCGGTTTAGAATATACCGGACAATACATCACTTAACCTTTTGACCGGTTTAGAGTATACCGGACAATACATCATACAACCTTTGACTAGTTTAAAATATATCCGGTCACCACTTGACCGGTTTAGATGATATCCGGTCATCACTTGACCGGTTTAGATGATATCCGGTCAAGGCATGAGCGGTTTTCTTATCCGGATATCAATCCGGATAACCCTTGAACGGTTTACTCAAAAATTAACATAAAATGCAACAAAATTCATAATAACCAGTTCTAATTCTTATCAAATTGTATGTAAGCAATTCATATCCAAAGCTCTTAATACACTCACCTTTTAGAAGTTGAGAATCAAAGCTTTTGAAACCTTTTCTTCTTCTTCTTGTGTAGTCCTACTTCTTCAGCGAAAAACTTTCCAAAAATAGTATGTGTGTGTGTTCCTTTTCTTCACAAAACATTATATATACAAAAATAAAAGGTGGAGAGGTGATGGGCGGCTTATCTAGCCGACCTCCCCCTTTTATTATTATTTAATTTTTTTTAAATTCTTATCCCTCACACATATACATATCATACATACATATATATATATATATATAAATCCTTTCATAATAACCAGAATATTACAATATTCCCTCCTTAAAAGAATTCCGTCCCGGAATTTCACTTAAGCAAAAAGGTAGGGATATTTCATCCGCATTTCCGATTCTGATTCCCAGGTGGCATCTGATCCTTTATGATAACGCCAATGAACCTTTACTAACCCAATTTCTTTGTTTCGTAACTTCTTCACCTTATAGGCAGTAATCTGTTCAAGGGGTTTCTTCAAAGCAAAATCTCTCATCTACCTTAATCTCAGGTAATGGTACCGTCACATCTGGATTTATCAGACACTTCCTCAAATTTGACACATGAAACGTGTCATGAATTTCACTTAATTCTAAAGGATGTTCTAATTTATAAGCCACTTCTTCAACTCTTCCAATAATAGGGAATGGTCCAACATATCTTGGACTTAACTTCCCTCTTTTTCCAAAACGTACTATTCCTTTCCAAGGTGATACTTTCAACATTACTTTATCACCTATTTGAAACTCAATCGGCTTCCGACGTTTATCTGCATAACTTCTTTGTCTATCTTGTGCCACTTTCATTCGTTCTCGTATTACTCTAATTTTATCGGCAGTTTGCTGAACTAACTCAGGCCCAGCTAATTGTTTTTCACCTATTTCTTTCCAACACAAAGGAGTTCTACATTTTCATCCATACAGAACCTCAAAAGGTGCTGCCTGAATACTTGTATGATAGCTGTTGTTGTATGCAAATTCAATCAAAGTCAAATGACTATCCCACGACCCTCCGAAATCAATAACACAAGATCTCAACATATCTTCTAAAGTTTGGATAGTTCGTTCACTCTGTCCATCAGTTTGAGGATGATAAGCTGTACTTAGCTTTATTTGTGAACCCATTTCTCTCTGAAAACTCATCCAAAACATAGAAGTGAAACGACTATCTCTATCAGAAACAATTGATAACGGAACACCATGTCGTGTCACTATCTCATCAAGATACAACTTTGCCAATCTCTCCATCGAATATGACTTTTTCATAGGTAAGAAGTGTGCAGATTTAAACAACCGATCTACTATCACCCATATTGCATCATATCCTTTCGATGTTCTTGGCAATTTGGTTATGAAATCCATAGTAATATGATCCCATTTCCAAACCAGAATTTCTAAAGATTGCAACTTACCATAAGGACGCTGGTGTTCAATCTTTACTTGAAGACAAGTCAAGCACTGTTCAACATATTTAGCAATATCTTTCTTCATACCTGGCCACCAATAATGTTGTCTCAAATCTCGATACATTTTATTTGTACCTGGATGTATCGCAAAACATGACTGATGAGCTTCATTCAAGATACGCTTTCTGAGATCACCATAACATGGTACCCAAATTATGTTCTGGAACTTCCAAAATTTTGTG
>NW_020202236.1:34201-35349 GCF_001531365.2 Cynara cardunculus var. scolymus
TGTGCTTCATCCCACTCATATTTCATATTCTTTTTGGTCAACTTCGTTAATGGAGTAGCGATACGAGAGAAATCTTGTATAAACTTACGATAATACCCAGCCAATCCAAGAAAACTTCGGACTTCAGTTGGAGTCTTTGGAATTTCCCATTTCTCAATAGCTTCGATCTTGATCGGATCCACTTTAATCCCTTTTTCTAAGATAACATGCCCCATAAATTGAACTTCTCACAGCCAAAATTCACACTTTGACATCTTAGCATACAATTTCTCTTGTTTCAACAATTCCAGAATTAGTCTCAAATGATGTGGATGTTCTCCTTCTGATCGGGAATATATCAGAATATCATCAATGAAAACAATCACAAATTTATCCAGATAAGGATTACACACCCTATTCATCATATTCATAAATGCTGCAGGCGCATTTGTGAGTCCAAATGGCATCACTAGAAACTCATAATGACCATAACGTGTACGAAATGCTGTTTTAGACACATCCTCATCTCGGATCTTCAATTGATGATAACCAGACTGCAAATCAATCTTTGGAAAATAAGTAGCTCCAACCAATTGATCAAACAAATCATCTATTCTTGGGAGAGGATACTTATTCTTAATTGTCAATTTATTCAACTCCCGATAATCAATGCACATTCTCATTAATCCATCCTTCTTTTTCCCAAAAAATACCGGTGCACCCCACGGAGAAGTACTTGGTATGATAAAACCTTTACCTAACAGCTCTTTCAATTGAGACATTAATTCCTTTAACTCAGAAGGAGCTAATCGATATGGTGCACGCGTAACAGGTGTTGCTCCAGGAATTAATTCAATCTGAAAGTCTATCATTCGATCTGGAGGTAAATTTATCAAATCTTCCGGAAATACCTCAGGAAATTCCCTTACAACTGGAATATCTCCCATCTTTCCCTTCTCTTTCTTTACATCTATAGCATATGCAAGAAAACTAGCACATCCTTTCTGTACATATTTCCTGGCCTTCAAAACTGAAATTAGGCTAGAATAACGATCACGCTTATCCCCATATATCACAACTCTTCCTTTCTCAGGTAAGTCTATATGAATCATCTTCTCATTACAGACTATATTGGCTTGGTTTTCAGCTAACTAATCCATGCCTATAAT
>NW_020202236.1:37381-37648 GCF_001531365.2 Cynara cardunculus var. scolymus
AAAGGTCTAGTGAGTGTATAATCTCATACAAACAATATACATTCCAAACAATCAGTTTAGAATCAAACCTGTTCTGAAACATAACATATTTATGTTTCTCGCGGTTACACCGCCATTACATTCTCTTATCTTTTTCTCACGGTTACACCGCCATCTCATCTCTCTCGCGGTTACACCGCCATCTCACTTGCAGTTATGCTGCCATTATATCTCTCTCGCGGTTACACCGCCATTTCATTCGCAGTTATACTGCCATTATATCACTCT
>NW_020202237.1:0-2016 GCF_001531365.2 Cynara cardunculus var. scolymus
AAGCAAATGTTTGCCTCTGCGGTCACATACGGCGTCGACTCCACCTCCTCAAGGGCCAACATCAACCATTTAGCAATGCGCAGAGAGCTGGATGCGATGATAGAAATCTTGGGAGGTATTGTAACGAAGTATACAGACCAATTAGTCAAAGAAGCACAGGCTACAAATGTCTCTATCCAATAGTGCACTAAGAAACTTCTCTCAGAGGGTGAGTCTCTGCGTGACAACCTCTACCTCTGTGTACATAAGCTGAAGTGGGCTACAGGAATAGACATTGGCAATGCTACTTCCAATGCTGAACATGCCATAGAATTGATGGAGAAGGCTGCTCTAAGGATTATGTGAAGATTGAAGAGGACTCCCGAGGTTACATGCAAGGCAGAAGCCACAAAAGACCATGATGATCATGAAGGTGATCACCATGATCATCATGAGGGGGAGAAGAAGACTCCTGAGCCAAAGAAGTCTGCTCCTGCCAAATGTATCACAATAGTGGAATCTACAACAGCCTCCAGAAAGGATAAAGCGCCAGAGCCTTAAGGCAAAGGCAAAGGCAAAGTTGTAGAGCAACCACAGAAGGGGTCGTCTACAACTTTTCCTTTGCCTTTGCCTTGAGGCTTTGGCGCTTTATCCTTTCTGGTGGCTGTTGTAGATTCCACTATTGTGATACCTTTGGCAGGAGCAGGCTTCTTTGGCTCAGGAGTCTTCTTCTCCCCCTCATGATGATCATGGTGATCACCTTCATGATCATCATGGTCTTTTGTGGAATCTACAAAGATGACCCAAAAATGCTACGTGTTTTGAAGATATCTAAGGCAGAGAATTAAGCAAGAAAAGGCAGAGCTCCAATATTCATGCCCCCCAGAGCAGGGGAGGGTACGTCATCAAAGTTCCCATCAGTCCAAGAAACGTCAACGGGTATGTTCGACACTCTGCAGGGATCTGTCAAACCTATTCTTGCAGAGGGGTAAACCCAAAGGCCCATACTAGAAGAGGATAAAACCAAGATGGCAGAGCACCCCACAACAGGAAGGGTGGATGAAATATTCGAGTCGATGAGCAAGATTCCATTCCCCAAACCTCCTACAGAGCCTCTTTCTACCCCAAAAGAAATTCTTGTGTGGAAGTACTCTGCCAAAGACATTGAACCTCCTTATGATCCTGTGGTCACTGGAATTTCTTCTGCCTTCGCCAAATACAAGTTCTTCAGACTTACAAGGCCACGTGAGCAAGTCTTCACAGAGACTCCTATTGCTTCACTTGTGACTATCTTTCCAAGGACTCTACTGAAGAAGTCTATACTCTTTGCTCAATTTGTTGTAAAAAGGAAGGATGGAAACCTCTACATGTTCACAGACGCTGACTTCCATAATCTTTGTGTGTATGATGTCCTTTACATGCATAAAATACTAAACGTCTACATGGAAAAAAGGTCTACCTATTCCATCTCGCTCATAAGGCTGATAGAAGTTATGCGTGCACAAGTCAAATACTACAGCCAGAAGGACTTCGAGCTTGCAATGAGGTTTGTCCAACAAGATCTAAAGATTTCTCCTCCTAACAGCAGGCCAAGTTGGATTCATAGGCATTTACCAAACACCATCATTCACAACCCCATTTATGGATTTGTGTTTTTGGACAAAGACGAAATCCTGCACATCTATGATCCAACAGAGTCACACAAGTTTTCGACAGAAACACTTGAATGGATCTTCAGAATGGCAGCTGCAGAACTTGACAAAGGGCATCTAAGGGCGAATGAAGTGTCAAAAATCTTGGAGTCAATCAAAATTCAAATCAACTTTAGAGAATGGATGTTTGAAGTCTACAAAACTATCAAGGCAGATTTGATCCATCCAGTAGATGACTTTCCAGAATCTGAAGTTGGTTAAACCTCTGTAATAGTATAKGGCYTGTATCAAACTCTATCTTTTACGTTTTGTATTTCCTTTCAATCAAGTCATGCTCTTGCATTTTATAGCACTAATTTACTTTTTCATACTTAGGGGGAGATTG
>NW_020202237.1:2670-4181 GCF_001531365.2 Cynara cardunculus var. scolymus
ATTTTCAATTTATTGAAAATCATTTGAAGCAATTCTCTTTGTGTTCATCATCTGTTCTTCATTGTGTTCTTACTATTTCTACCTGTTTGATTGATACTGTTTCCGCTGCTCTACTACTGTCTAACTGATCATTCAAATAAGTTTTAGTACCAAGAATTTGAGCTATTCGATCCTAACACGTGGCCATTAGACAGATGAGTGCCTTATCTTCATCATCTGATGAAGAATCGGACACCCAGTTTTCTTTTTCGGCCTTCAAGCTTCGCTCTCGTGAGTTATACTTGTATTTGTTCTTGTAGTAGTCTGCGTCCTTGATCAAGCGTTCTTTGCATTCCTTTGAAAAATGACCAATCTTTCTGCATCTGAAGCATCGAAGGTCATTTTTCCTTTCTTCCTTGTCCTCTCTTTTTTTTCTCTCTTCGTTCTTCTCTCCTCTCTTCTCTTCTCTCCTCTCTTCTATCGTCCCTTTCTTCTCTTTCACCTCTTCTTTCGTTCCTCTGATAGAATTTAGATGGCTTTCTATCATAGGAGGACTGGAACTTTTCCCTTCTGAACTCTTTTTGCTCGTAGGGTTTTCTGATGAACTTCTTCTGAATTTATCTTGTAATCAAGGCCAATGATTTGGCGAACGCTTTAATGTCATCATCTGAATCAGTACTTTCCTCTTCAGATTCTGATTCGACCAACAAAGCTTTCTTGCCTTTCTTCTTGTGTTCTTTGGCAGGAATCCTTAATTTCTCAACTTCATCGGCAGCAAGAGCAAGAGGTCCTCCAATGGATACCTTTTTCTTCATTATATCGCTTTCTTGTGCTGCTAGAGTTCCATACACATCATGAAGAGACCAGCCATCTAAGTCCTGATTTGCTTGTAAAGACATGGATAGTTGAGTCCATTCATCGCCTAGACTTTTCAGGAATATAACATTGTTTTCTTCTTTGGTTCTCATAATATCATTTCTACGACATTGATTTATCAATGTGTTGAAATGGTCATAGGTCTTTTGTATGGGTTCATCAGGGAGGGCTTTGAATTTGGTGTAATCGTTGAGACATTATGCTCTACGATTTTTCTTTGTCTTTGCTCCTCCTTCTAGTTCACTAGCCAATTCATCCCATAGTTCTTTTGAAGTGGAGCATGTATCAAGGGATTGAAAGATTTCATTGGGCAGAGCCATTATTATAAGTCTCTTGGGCTTTCTGTCGGTCTCGACTTTTTCTTTGTCATCGTCGTCCCAATTTCTTTCTTCTTTCATCATGTAGTAAGCTGGAATTTCAGCCGTGGTACTTGTTGCTGGAACTCTTGGAACAAGAGTTTGAGGGATGTAAGGACCCTCCTGTATAGATCACAGGAGATTCCTGTCCATCCCCTCCAAAACATTTTCCATTCTTATCTTCCATTGAGGATACTCCTCACGTTGAAGAGTTGGTGGTTTTGTGAGAGAGCCAACATTGTAGGCAGAATTCCAGTTGGCCATTAAAAATATTTGGAGAAGAAAAGAAATTTTTGAAGA
>NW_020202237.1:7326-8204 GCF_001531365.2 Cynara cardunculus var. scolymus
GGTTTCGTCATAATCGATTCCTTCTTCTTGTCTATAACCCTGAGCAACAAGCCTAGCCTTATTGCGGGTTACCACACCGGCTTCATCCAACTTATTGCGATAGATCCATTTGGTGCCTATCACTAATTTGTCAAATGGACGTGGGAAAAGGTACCAGACTTGGTTCCTATCAAACTCAATGAGCTCTTCTTGCATAGCAAGAACCCAACTGGGATAGAAGTTAGCATCATTGATTTCTTGGGTTCAACTTAAGAAAGAAAGTTGACAAAGAGACATATATTACCTAGACCGCGACGTGTCTTGATACCTGCATCTAAATCACCAAGAATTTGATGAATTGGATGGTTTTTAGTCCATCGCTGAGCAAGTAGAGGAGCTTCATCTGAATAAGGAATTTTAGGGAGAGAGGATGAGACTTCAACAATAGTTTCTTCAGCAATAGGGACTATCGCCAAAGGAGTCTCAGATTCAGCGACTGAAAGAGGCTYAGAAACTRAAGGTATTTCATTTACTGATGGATCAGTATTTGAAGTAGAAGGAGGTACACAGCTAATGGGCATTGCATCGATTTCTAAAGAAGATACGTTGGAGTGACTAGCTGGAACTAGAATGATGAGTGGATCATCGTCAGCTTCTGGAGATTCAGTGTTAAGAKGAGCACTGTAGGAAGCTTCAGGTTGTCCATAATGAGATATCATCAAGTTCTCTACTTCATCTTCATCGTTTGTGATGGGATTTGAATTAGCTGATTGAGATTCGTCAAAAGTAACATGAATAGATTCCTCTATTTTCTGTCTTCTTTTGTTGAATACTCGGAAGGCTTTGGATACTGAAGAATATCCAAGAAAGATTCCTTCATCAGCTTTGGGATCGAACTT
>NW_020202237.1:10865-12564 GCF_001531365.2 Cynara cardunculus var. scolymus
TCATGCTCTTCAGCAACAAGACCTTTAGACTTGTGCTGGTTATTCTTCATCTTCTTGTACTTCTCCTTCAGTTTAGAGTACTTCTCATCTACGGTCCTGAAGGAGGAAGGAGCTTTAGAGGATGGTGTCACAGTCTTCTTTGATCTGTATTCACCTGCAAAGTGTCCAGGCCGGTGACAATTATAGCAGACAGCTGAAGCCTTGTCTATTCTTTTAGACTTTGGCTTCTCCCTAAAGGATAGCTGAAGAGATCTGCGGAATTTACTCTTATTGGCGAACCTCCTAAATGACTTAGTTAGGAGTGCCAAGGACTCATCAAAATCTGTTAAAACAGATTCTGGAATGTCCTGAGAAGAGTCCATCTCCGTGATGACCACAGGAGGAAGAGAAGAAACAAAAGGAGTAGAAGTCTCAACTGAAGAAGATTCAGTGATCAAAGCTAAAGGAGAGCTTATCATTTCCCTAGATTCTTTTTCAAGATTCCTTTTTAGTTGACGAGATTGCTCATGGTTAAGCAGAATCCCGTATAAAGACGAAAGAGAAAGAGTGGACATGTCATTTGACATCTTAAGACACATGGAAAAGGTGTCCCAAGACTCAGGAAGACATTCTAAAAACTTAGTCGAGGTTTCAGAATTAGAATATTCCCTGTCGACAGCCCTAAGATCAATAAGAAGTCAATTAAAATGTTGATGTACTTCAGACAGTGTCTCGGACTTTCCACAGAGAAAGCTTTCATACTGTCTTACTAGATTGATCTTTCTAGTCTCCTGAACCTGAGTGGTTCCTTCATATTGGACACATAGAGTATCCCATACGGATTTAGAAGATTTGAGTTTCATCACAGAGTGATAAATCTCATCAGGAAGAGACATAGCTATTATAGACCGAGCACGTGTGTTTATAGCTATTTTCTTCTTGTCCTCATCACTCCACTGATGTGGAAGCTTTGGAATCTGCCATTCAGGAATCGCGGCAGTCGTAGCTATTGCTGGAACAGCCGGAACAATAGCAAATGGAATATATGGTCTATTTTTGATATAGTATGGAATTTCAGGATCTACACCTTCCAGAAAGAGGGACATCCGGTTCTTCAAGAGACAAAAGTTGTCACGGACAAACCGGGGAGGTTTGGCAAGAGAGCCATTGTCTTTTGGGTGTGTGTTTGTAATTTGTAAAGCCATTTGAAAGCAGTAAGTTATCTAAGAAGAGATAAATTAATACAAGAAAATAACAAAACAACAAAACACAAGTAAAGAGAGAAAACACTGCTCTGATACCACTTGTTGGTCCCGGAAGGGTCTACAAGATGAGACACAGTTTGTAGAAGAAGGGGATGAATACAAACACAGAGTTTTCAAATTTAAAATATATATTGATAGAGAAGATCAATACAGATTTTACAAGATTGTTTGCGGAAATATAAGGTAAAGAAAACCTATCTAAACAACCTTTGGTTACACACAGATCTTTAGCAAATACAAGAAAAGATAATGCTAGAAAATAAAGATCTTTTACTTAAGCAAGGAGAGGCTTGAAGTAAGAATAGGTTAGCAGAGAGATGTGCGTGTACATGCTCTCTTGCATGGAGAAGAAAAACACTTCTATTTATACCCAGTGCATTAAATGAACATTTAATGCAGTAAGGTAGGGTTTAGAGTGCGTGTCAAGCCTTAAGAGGAAGGCTTGTCCTTTGCTA
>NW_020202237.1:12824-25533 GCF_001531365.2 Cynara cardunculus var. scolymus
TGTAGAAAGGTTCGTAATCATTGAATATCGCTTCAGATCACATACTCGCCAGTCTCTAATCTTCAGTTTCAGTCTTCGACGTTTGCTGAAGGTTCTTTGGTGTGAGTGTTGTCTTCTTGAAGTATTGTTGTCTCTGATGAATTTACAAAGCAAGTTCTTCAGCGATCACTAAACATACTCAGCGTATGATCGCTGGAACTGAAAATACATAAACAAAATTACATCGATAGATAAAAGGGATTATCATCAAATCACTGAGAGAGAGGATCAACATATATATATATATATACGTATTATGACATAATCTTATGTTATTTTGTTAATTATGCAACTTTTTAAGGTTTCTGGCCAGTTCTGTAGCAGTCATACATGATTCTTTTTGGTACTGCAACAGTTCTATAGGAGCAAGCAGTGAGCTGCACTTTTTGTTTTGGGCCGAAACCATGGGCTGGAATGATAAAGCGGTAGAATTCAGGCTTGCGCTTTAGGCTAGTTTTTTTTTTTGTAAGGCTTCTTTTGTATTTTTAACCTATCTTCTAGTGTATGCTTGAACCTCCTTATAAATAGGAGTTGTTTCTAAGCTTTAAACAACATACTTTAACCTTTGGGTTTTAATATTTCCTCTCTAGTATTTTACCTTTCGATATCTTTGCATAATCAAGAACCAAAATTGTCAAGTTGTATTTTGTTCTGAAGCAATAATCCAAGTTCTAGTATTCTAAGTTTCATCTACTTCTTTTCTTACTTTCGATTTTTAAAAGCTTTCTGATTTTAATTACAAGTTGGGATTAATCGATTATTGTTGCAATACATTGGATTCATCCTTTGTGGCTCACGATTAATTTCTTTAGATACAATCTGTTTTCAAATATTTCCATGTTTCCCTCACATTTTGTAACGATACTTGTTTTACAAGTTTCGTAACTTAAAGTGCAAGTTTCCTTATGTTTTTATTTGTTAGTACTTCCTTTTACTTTATGTCATCTCTTTTAGAGTAATTTTAATTTCCAGTATTTACTTTTCTGCACTTTAATTTTTTGCATTTAATTTCTAGTCTAGTACTTTAATTTTTAGTATCTTAATTACTGCAATTTACATTCCAGCAATTTAATTACAGTCATTTATATTTCTGCACTTTAATATCTAGTATTTTAATTTCTAACAATTTAATTTTTTCAATTTACTTTCCACATCAGTATTTATTTTTTCAGTCTTTACATCTTTCGCAAGAAGAAACCGAGCGATGATTGGTTACACGCATTAGCTTGCGATGTAAGGGAAAATTATGACCAAAGCCGATGTGAAAGTACAGATGTGTCTTATTAGCATTATAGTCTAACTATTTGTTTCAGGTGATTAATATTTCATTGAAGATCACATTGAATTAATTGACAACTAATTTTATGTATGAAAATGCACTAACTTTCAGAGTTAAGATAAATAAGAAAACATGAGGTAATAGGAGAACGCTATAAAGAGCTTTAGTATATGACAAGTACTATACTCCTACGGCGTGGTAACACTGTGCTATGCTAGGATTCACGATGCCTAACATAAATGCTATCGTATCGATAGCACGTTGGCATGTGTGTACTCTTGAGAGGCCGTTTGACTCGATAGTTGATACTATGACAATTTTTATAAAATCATCCTGTGGTTTTATAGAATTATGACAGGAGTGGTATGTCATATTTCTGCTGAATCACTTATTTTGTGTCTTAATCAACGTTTGCACCTTGTGCTTCTTTTACAACTGATATTTTCTTAGTTGCTAAATCAAATCTCCCAATTTTAGATAAAACAAATCTTTTGAATTCGTCATTTCAAATTAGTTTTTATAGACTGGAATTTTGAAGAACTTCACAAAGTTTTCTCTGTGGGAACGATATCTGGTACTTATATGCAGCCAACCGTCTACACTATGCTGCATCACCAAGTCAAATCTAATAGAGCCTACTTAAAAATGAAAGCTTTATTGATAAAAGATGGAGTTTGGTTTCCAAATGCTTGGATCCTAAATAACAGTGACAGATGCCAATTGTGGAGTCAAGCTCATTGCTTATATGTGTTTATGTCTTCATTGGGATTACAGTTGATTGAGCTTAATGAGATAACTGGTGGGAAAAGGCGATGGCTTTGAGAAGAGGGGAGTTTGAGCAATTTGGGTATAAAGCCGCAATCTAGGGTTTTAAAGCCCTGTAACTACATTCAGGAAGAAGGGGTGCTTCGTGATTTGGGTGTGATCGAGGGATTGGCTGGGAGGATCGATTGCAATGTCGATGAAAGTGAAGATGTTGGTGTCTTTGATTTGAAGGCTGGGGAAGGGATTTTCACTTTGATGGTTTCTTGGAATCGGCTGTCTTTTAACATGGTGTTCATCTTGGGCTCCAATTTTAGTCATCGCTTATTAGCTGGGAGTTGGGCCTCGTCTATTAGTTGCTGGAGTCCCAATAGTTTAATGTGTTGGGCCAGTAAGAACGGAATCTAGGCCTTAGTTACTTCAAAGGAGCTTCAAATTGCTGGGCCTACTAATACCTTTATGGATGTCGTTGATTTTATTTGGACTTGGGCAAATGCTTGGGCTTGCAAGGTTGCTGATGATTGGGATGCTATTGGGCTTCCTCAGAATGGGCCAAAGTGTTGGTGTGGGGGTTATTATTTTAATTTTCTGGATGTGTTGTCTATTTGGGCTTGTTGGCTTTTAACTGCCATTTTGATGTTTAGAATTAGGCCTTTGCTTAGTGTTTTTCCTAAACATTTTCTAGGAATGCACTATTTTTTTCATTTTCTTGGGGTATGCCCCTCATAATTGTACTTTTTACCTTTTTTGAATAAATTTTTCCAGGAGTTCCGTCGCCTTTCCCCCAAAAAAAAAGAAGATAGTAGTTCAAGGTGTCTAATTGCACTGAGTTCTATTTTTGTGTTGAAATCTAAAGTTGCATAAACCGAACGAGCAAGTTTTTGGTGTCGCTGTCGAGGAAGGGCATGCTAAAGTTTTTCTTTTAAAGTATAGTTTTTAAAGCTAATTTTTCTACCACATGTTACTATTAAGGAGAACATCATTGGCATTTATGATTCTCGGGATAGAGGAATCATGGATTATGTTATTCCTGTTTTTAGTCAATTAAATTCAGGAACACTAAGGCCACACATTAAGGAAACTCACTTTGAGCTCACACCTATCATGTTTCAGATGTTGCAGACTAATGTCAACTTCAGTGGTTTGCCATCTGAAGACCCTCATTTACACTTAAAATCTTTAATAGAAAGAATTGATTGTTTTCTTATCCCTGGAGTGTCTGATGATGCCTTAAGGATGAAGTTGTTTCTATATTCTCTTAGGGATAGAGCAAAATTATGGTTTAAATCTTTACAACCAAATTCTATAATCTCTTGAAATGACCTTGTAAAGAAATTTATAAGAAAATATTTTCCTCCCAACATGAAATATGTTTGTTAGACAAATAGATAATGAAGCAACACCTGATGCTTTGGAAAGGTACAAATGTTTGTTGAGAAAATACCCTTACCATGGCATTCCTTACTGTATCCAGCTAGAGACGTTTTACAATGGTTTAACAACTATTGCTAAGCAAATGCTTGATGCTACTGCAGGAAGAGCTTTCACAACTTGTACTTATAATGATGGGTATGACATACTTGAGAAAATTTCAAATAATAATGGATATTGGACTGATCCACATGCATTAATACAAAATAATATTGTTTAGATACATGAAACAAATGCATATGATGCACTTACAACACAACTCGCATCAATAACTGACGTGATTAAGAATATGAATGTTAGCCCTCATATGCGAACTGTTGCTGGAACATCGTATCCTACTATCAATTCTATAACATGTGTGTTATGTGGAGGAGGTCATCCATTTGATCAATGTGCATCTAACCCAGAGTCAGTTAATTTTTTTGAAAGTCAAAATAGGGGTTGTTCTGATTCTCAAGCTTATAATGAGTGTTCTTCCATGAAAACCCCTATGGCACCACCCTTGAAACTGAATGAAGACTCCGATGGCAAATCGGTAAATGTGACCAATTATAGGGGAATGATCGGCTCCTTACTTTATCTTACTACTAGTCGACCAGATATTATGTTCTCCACATGTCTTTGTGCAAGATACCAAGCGAATCCAAAGGAATCTTACTTAGCAGTAGTTAAACACATTTTCAGGTACCTGAAAGGTACTCCTAATCTGGGTCTTTGGTATCCCAAAAACTCAGGTTTTGATCTAACAGGTTTTTTAGATTCTGATTATGCAGGCTGTAAAGTTGACAGAAAGAGTACAACTGGTAGTTGTCAGTTGTTGGGTGGAAAGTTAGTCAGTTAGACTAGTAAGAAACAACACTCCATGTCCACCTCAATATCTGAAGCTGAGTATGTTGCTGTAGGTAGCTGTTGTGCACAAGTCTTGTGGATGAAAAATCAGTTAGCTGATTACGATCAGTTGTTCACAGAAATTCCTATTTTCTGTGGGAATTCAAGTGTCATCGCTATTGCCAACAATCCAGTTCTTCACTCTCGTACAAAGCATATTGATATTCGGTATCACTTTATCACAGATCATGTGATGAAAGGTGATATTGAACTTCATTTTATCCTCACAGACTATCAACTTGTTGACTTGTTTACCAAGCCTCTTGATGAAGTTTGGTATAATTTTTTGATCAGTGAGTTGGGATTGTTAAATGTTGACAAATAATTTTTGAGTTTTCACTAATTCATTTGGGTTGTGCGTCTTCTTAAAAAATGTTGTTGTGTCATTTGCTTAAAAATAGTCTGTTATCTGTGTGAATATGTTATCTCTCTTTCTAAAATATTGATTTTTTTAAATGATGGGTTTTACACTCGTATATTTTTTTCTTGAAAATCAATTTCTCTTTTTCTCTCTAAAAAATCATCTGTGTGAATTCCTTAAAAATTCGTATTTTTTTAAAATTAATTTATTTTATGTTAAAGAAAAGGAAAAAGGGAAAAGTTCTTACTTTTCGCTTGTTTTTTTTGTTAGGCCGAACCCCCTTCTCTCCCTTCGGCTTCCTCCCTTCACTCACACTCACCACACACACGATAATCCCCCCACATCACTCTCTCTCACCTATTTCAACAAGCCGATCCTCGGCCTTCTTGCCATCTCCAATCGGCTTCTCCCTTAAAACAACCTAATCGGCCTCCTTTCCCTCACGCACTCTTCACACCGATCGACTCCACTCCTCTCCCTCGCACAGATTCCTACCTAAGCCGAACCCCCCTTTCCAAGCCGATCCCGATCCCCTCTCTACACGCCGAACGCTAACACACACACCACACACCGACCCCCTCTCTTCTCACATTCGGCCTAACCCTCTCTCTCTCTCTCTCTCTCTCTCTGCCGCTCCCTCAAACCTATCCCCTATACAAACCGATCCCCCCTTCCTTTTAAACCGTTTCTCTCTCTCCTCTCCGATCAAGCCGACCTCATCTCACACACCGATCGCCTACACGTCTGTCGTCGCCGACCGATTGCCTACCTAACTGTCCTCGCTGACCTACCTTGTCCCAGCCGCGCGCCTGTGTAATCGGCCTGTCTTGTGCGCCGCTGCCCACCCGCAGAACCGCGTCGGCTTATCCTTGCTCGACTTGCGCCCGTCGGCCTGCTGTCCCACGACCGACCGCCTTTTTTCCCCCTTGTGTTAAACCATTCGACCTATCCCCCTTAACTCACCGAAGAACCTTTTTTACTTCCACCTTTCAGATTTGAAACCCATCCCCGGACCATTTTTTATTCACATCCCTATACCCTCTCCCCTACCTACATCTGACTCCGTCCACCTAATACTTGTGTTCCCTATTCAAACACCCCACCCCCTATCTTCCCTCCTATTTTTTTCCTTGTCAATTCATTTGACTTTTGAGTTACCAAGATTACACCTTATTACTCATAGTACCTTTACCTCCTCCCTTCTCCCTTTTAAAACATTTTCAACCTCTCCTCTTCCCCAAAGCTTACTAAAACATCTTCAACCTCACCTCTTCTCCAAAGCTTACTGTGTGTTTTCATGTTCATCAACCATGGCTTCTAACGTTGGAACTCACTCCAAACTCCCAAGGTTAGGAAATCTGTTTCCCTCACTGCTGATAATGTTACATTTTCTCCATGCAATTTTGTGGCATTGTTGGATCACAATGACAAGTATCCGGTTTCTTCATCATCATCAAATTTTTACGTAAGTGCCCTCTTTTCAAAGCTTTTACCTATTCACCAAAGATGAGTAAATCTCTACTACGTGCTTTTTGGGACACTTGTGTATATGATGCTTCTACCAAAAATGTGCATGCAACTGTTTTTTCTGCTAATGATGTATCATTTACTGCTGATGATTTAAGAAGAGTGTTGAATCTTCCTGCTTACTCCTCTAATGATGAACTAGTGTCTCTTGATAACCTTCATATTGTTGCTTCCACTATGGGCTATGTGCAAGACCCTGCTTTGATAAAACAAAGCACTCTTTATAGGAAGAATATAAGTGGTGTTTGGAACTTTTTCTTCTCTCATCTAATTCAATGTTTGAGTTCCAAAATTGGAAGAATGGATCAATCACCCAATAACGTCACCCAGCTAGCTCATGCACTTATTTTCCAGAGAAAAATTGATTTTCCGGGTTATTTTTTTGGGGAGTTAGTAAAGAAGATGGGTAGTGCCAAATGCTCTACTATGCCTTTTATCATATTTTTATCCATATTGATTGCTGACAAACTTGGGTCACGTACGCCGGCCGATACTGATAATTTCTATGACCTCGAAGTGTCTCAAGTTCGCATTCAAACTTTGAAGAAGGCATCATTATATACTAATCTTCCTCTTCCATCAGGTATGGTTTCTTTTGCCATATCTTCTCACCCTGTATGGGGAGAGTGCTCTGTGCCCACAGTAGCTGAGGACCTTCCTCATGTTGCTCCGGTCACCCAACACTCCTCCATGTCAGTGGCCCCTCCCTGTCAGTGGCCCCTCCCCCTTCTACTTCTTCAGCTACTGCCTCAAAAGAGGCTGTCTCCTCTGTCCGGAGATGGCTGGCAGATAGCTTTGTTCCCACAACCTCAGCATATGCTTTTGAGGCTATGACTTTGAAAGCGCCTTCGGAGTCTCACCCCGCCTCTCAGCCCTCTCACTCAAAGCGGAGTCACTCTAGATTATTCACTCTTGGCTCTTCCTCTAAGAAGACCAAGAAGCCAAAAAGGGCTAAAAACACATCTCCAACCAAGGGCTCTCAACAGTCCAAGGTTGTTGAAGTTGGTTCTACTGAGACCAGGACATTTGTTATACACCCCTAGCTCCTCAGTGCCCTCTCAATAGGACACTGTTGTATACATGGGGATCCCACATCACTCCAACTTGGCATCTCTACACGACCTTGGTGATGAGCAGGATACCTCCCCATTCCGAGGTCTTTCCTCTCCTCCACATATCCACGGCTTATCACCTGATGTCGATGATCTTGCTGATATTGCACAGATGGATGATTTATCAACACTGTCTGATAATGACATCCCTTTTCTCCATTATCTCATTATGGATGTAGGTGGTGAGCCTTACCAACCTACTACCTCTACTACAGTGGTGATCGGCGACCCGCCTCACACAGGCATCGACGATACAGACACCAAGCCTCTCGCCGGTGTCGATGACACATACACTAAGCCTCTCTCCAGTATTGTTGATACAGATATTGAGCCTCACGCTGATATCACTGATACAGATGTTACGCCTCATGCCAACATCAATGATACTCCCATCGGTGAATCTCAGGGCGCCGATGGTACTGAGAGTGTTGGTGGTTATTTTTTGAGTGGGTCAACAAGCCCAATCAAAGCTTGCTCACCTACTATAGTTGTTGTTTCTCCCTCAAGGCCCCCTTTTACACCGGGCATTCAGTTCTCATCTCCCTCCCCTCCTGAGGTGATCTATGCTCTACCTAGTGAGGTGGTAGACATGTTTCGGGGTTTCACATATCAGTATTAGCTTCTCATTTCTCAACAGGCCTCCCTCAGCACTGATTTATCTGGGAGATTGGACTGCTTTGCCTCCAGCCTTACTTCTAAGATGCGCCAGCATGGTGCTGCCTTGCAAGATCATGGATTTGCTTTTACAGCTGTTAGAGATACGGTTGACGCTCTTGATGCTCGCATGACTGCTCTCTCAGATTCTCAGTCTAGTATCTCTGAAGCTGTAGCTGATCTTCGTGCTCACTCGGAAAGTCAGGCTGCCATAAATCAGGCCATTCTTTGATCTCTGGCCGATCTACACTCCAAGGTGGATGCACAGACGTAGATATCCAAGTTCTTCTTAGACAGGGAGACTACGGAAATATCTGGCAAGTCAAGATTCAGCATAGAAATGTATGTACTCTTATGAGCCTTCAGGACTTCATCTAAGAAGAACCYTGTTTCATGTTCGTTCCTTAGGAATGGTCCTTCATTAGGATCATAGAGTTTTTGTTTTTTCTTCCCACCTTTCTTCAGAGTTGGCCGGTCAGGGACCTTGACATAACTTGACATCCTTTTCATGAGCTTGTTGATGGTGTCATCGATAAGTGTCTTGTGTCTCAACATGGATTGCAGAATGGCTTGTCTGATCTCCATCCATTCGTTGTATCCATAGCAGCCAAGGTAAGAAGGGTACTCGGTAACGACATCAAGATTGTCCCTGGTGATGAGCATTGAGACCAACGTTCCACCGTCTTTAGAACGTTCGCTGATGCTGACGCTGATAATTGGGCAGGGACTGAGTCTCTTTTTCAATTTTCCTTCGCTCCATTGCTTATCCTTATCCACCAGCTTCAGCTTCTTCTTGCGTTCAGCTTCTGCAATCGAAAGAAGTTTAGCCTGGGCTTGGACAACATTCACCGTTTTATTAGACCTTTTGTTGGGAAGGACTGTTTCAGCTAGTGACTTAGCCAGCTTCAAGCTGTCTTTAGCCTATTTTCTTTGAAGTTCTAGCTCTTCTTCAGCCTGTAATGCCTCGAGTCTTTCAGCTTCAGATAAGAAGTCAAACTCACCACCACTAGAGGTATGAAGAGGAATTTTTACTCTAGTCTCGTCGAGTGACTCCTTCAGCAGAGTCATCTGCAGGTCGATAGGAGCACGAGAAGTGGGGTGATCAGGTACCCGCTCCAGTCGACCGCAGGTTGTTGATGGAATATGAAGCTGATATGTTGAAGTGATCACTACCTGAGAGGTAGAGTCTTCAAACAAAGGTTGTTGAGGAATATTGACCAATATCCTCAAGTTCTCTTCTTCAGCGACTGCCTTGCCTTTCGACTTGGGGTCCTGGTTCCCTGATGGAGTCGATTCACCTTGCCTTTGCTCCCCATGGGATGCGGAATCCCCGAGAGTAACACCTTTGGTGACTGTTGATGGTTTCTAGAACTTGATGGCAAAGTCATCTTCATCATCATCGTCGTCGTCACCATCTAGATCATCTCTGGTGTCTGGAATGACAGGTTCATCATCGTCTTTATCATCTTCATCTTCATCATCATCATCATCACCAGCAGCAGCGATGGTATGGACATCATCCCTAGGGATGGTTTTCACATCCTCAGCTAGAGCAGCTTTGGTGGTCGTGATTACAGGAGTAGCAACTGCTTCAGCTCCGAGAGCCTCAGCTTCAACTGCAATTGTAACACTTTTCTTTGAAGATTTAGAGATTTCTTGCTTTGGAGAAATCTTAGCAGAGGTTTGTCTAAGAATTTTGAAAGCGTAAAGGGAAAAGTGAAGAAGAAGCCTCATATTTATAGGCAGGAGGAGAGAGAAATATGAGAGAGAAAAAAAGACGACGGTTCGGGAAAGTGGTCATGATGAAAAATATGTCACGTTCTCATCCACGATTGGATGACATTTAATGAGGTAGCGTAATGACAGATCATTTTGTGCGTCTCAAAGCGTCGTTCATAGTAAACAGATAATGTCGTCATAAAGACGATTCATAAACTATTTTCTTTTAAAAACAAAAAAAAGTTTTTAAGAATATGAAAAGTCATTCAGTTAAAAGGGTACTGAAAACTCTATTTAAAAAATTTTATCACTGAAAAAGACAAAGTATTCAGTGATGGTTTTAAGACATCAGGTTTTAGTGAAGAGAGTCACTGAATCTGGCATTGAAAAAACTTTGTGGCCACTGATAAGAAAAGTTTCAATGATCTTTCAGATTTCTAAGATAAGTATAAAGATATACTTGAAGATGTGGTGAGTGTTGAGAATAACTGAGACCATCTTTTAAAACATTTTAACACTGAAAAAAGAGAAATCTTCAGTGAAAGTTTTAAGTTGTGAAAAGAGAAGAGTAATCATACCTTAGAGATAATAGATATATTTACTCAAGAATTCAGTGTTAGAGATAGAGCACTGAATCATTTCACTTACTGAGTGATGTTCAATGACTGAAGGTTAATCTTCAGTGTTCAACATGCCCAATTCGATGATCAAGATATTAAATCTTGTTTCATCAAGAGGCTTGGTGAAAAGGTCAGCGAGTTGATACTCAGTTGAAATGAAATGAAGTTCAATATCACCATTCATAACATGATCTCTGATAAAATGATATCGGATCTCAATATGTTTGGTCTTGGAGTGAAAAACAGGGTTGTTTGCAATTGCAATGGCATTGGTGCTATCACAATAAATGGGAATCCTTGAAAACTGAATATCGTAGTCCAGTAGCTGATTTTTCATCCAAAGAATTTGGGCACAGCAGCTACCAGCGGCTACATATTCAGGTTCAGTTGTTGATGTGGATACTGAATTTTGCTTTTTGCTTGTCCAGCTCACCAACTTTCCACCTAGAAGCTGACAGCCTCTAGTGGTGCTTTTCCTATCAATTTTGCAACCTACAAAATCACTATCTGAATAACCAATAAGGTCAAAACATAAACTTTTAGGGTACCAAAGACCCATATTAGGAGTTCCTTTAAGATATCTGAATATGCGTTTGATCAGATGGGATTCCTTAGGTTCAGTTTGATATCTTGCACATAAGCAAGTTAAATACATGATATCGGGTCGGCTAGCTATGAGATAGAGCAAAGAGCCGATCATTCCTCTATAACAGTCATATTTATAGGCTTTCCATTTGGATCCTTGTTAAGAGTGAGTGGAGGAACCATAGGAGTCTTCATAGATGAACTGTTGGGTAGATCAAACTTCTTCAGCATGTCTAGAACATACTTACTTTGGTTGATAAAGATACCTTTATTAGTTTGTTTGATCTGGAGACCTAAAAAAATGTTAGTTCTCCCATCATGCGTTCAGCAAAACGAAAACATAAAGAGGGATTAGTGGAACCAAAAATAATATCATCGACATAATATTGGACGAGAATGATGTGACCTTTAATTTTCCTAAGAAATAAAGTCTGGTCAATCTTTCCATGAGAGAATTTCTCAGAGATGAGAAAAGAAGAAAGGGTATCATACCAGGCACGAGGAGCCTACTTTAACCCATAAAGAGTTTTATCCAACCTATAGACGTGGTTAGTATACTTAGGGTTAAGAAACCCTGGAGGTTGTTCAACATAAACTTCCTCTTGAAGTTTTCCATTAAGGAAAGCGCTCTTTACATCCATCTGAAACACCTTGAAGTCTCTATGGGCAACAAAGGCTAGAAAGAGTCGAATTGCTTCGAGTTTAGCCACTAGTGCGAAGGTTTCATCATAGTCGATTCTTTCTTCTTGTCTATAACCCTGAGCAACAAGCCGAGCCTTATTGCGGGTTACCACACCATCTTCATCCAACTTGTTGCGATAGACCCATTTGGTGCCTATCACTGATTTGTCTGATGGACGTAGGACAAGGTACCAGACTTTGTTCCTATCAAACTCAATGAGCTCGTCTTGCATTGCAAGGATCCAACTAGGGTCGAAGATAGCATCATTGATTTTCTTGGGTTCAACTAAAGAAAGAAAGTTGACATAGAGACAGATATTACCTAGACCTCGACGTGTCTTGATACCTGCATCTATATCACCCAGAATTTGATGAATTGGATGGATTTTAGTCTATCGATGAGCCGGTAGAGGAGCTTCATCTGAATAGGAGAGTTCAGGTATGGAAGATGAGGCTTCAGCAGTTTCTTCAGCAATAGGGACTATTGCCAAGGGAGCCTCAGATTCAGCAACTGAAAGAGGTTCAGAAACTGAAGGTATTTCATTTACTAATGGATCAGTGTTTGAAGTAAAAGGAGGTACACAGCTAATGGGCACTGCAGCGATTTCTGAAGAAGATACATTGGAGTGACTAGCTGCAACTAGAATGATGAGTGGATCATCTTCAGCTTCTGGAGATTCAGTGTTGAGAGGAGCACTGTAGGAAGATTCAGGTTGTCCGTAGTGAGATATCATCCAGTTCTCTAATTCATCCTCATCAATTGAGATGAGTTTTGAATTAGCTGATTGAGATTCGTTAAAAGTGAGATGAATAGATTCCTCTATTGTCTGTCTTCGTTTGTTGAATACTCTGAAGGCTTTGGATATAGAAGAATATCCAAGAAAGATTCCTTCATCAGCTTTGGGATCGAACTTTCCAAGTTGGTCACGGTTGTTGAGAATGTAACAAGTACAACCAAATATATGAAGAAAGCTTATAGAGGGCTTTCATCCATGGAAGAGTTCATAGGCCGTCTTCTTGAATCTTTTTACGATCAGCGATCGGTTTTGAG
>NW_020202237.1:26348-34456 GCF_001531365.2 Cynara cardunculus var. scolymus
AACAAAATAAGAATTGCTATTGGTACTCAGCTATTTGGGTCCAGCTTTGTTAGAGGCTTCATCATCTGATACCGACGAATCATTATCAGTAGATGGCATCATCAAACCTGAAGAGGTTTGAATGGAAAGAGGAACAACCCTTGATACTACCAAGGTAGTTTCAGTGGAAGTCTTCACTGAGTTTGAAGAAGAGACTTTAGTGGTAGGGATTACAACATCTGATGCTGAAGACTTTTCCGCAGGAGTTGTCTTCGCTGAGCCTGAAGAAGAGGCTTCAACGATTTTCTTCACCTTGACTACATGAGCAGCCTTTGTGGATGATTTCACYTTAGTTGATTTCTCAGCCTTGGTTACTTTCTTGCACAAAGCTGGTGAACCAGCTTTGGCGGCAGAAGGACACCTACTGGCAACATGTGTTCTTTCACCACAATGTTTACACTTCCTAAAACTAGGAGTAGCTTTAGGGCCAGGAAGTATCATACTACAAGTGGGACCAGCTCCAAGAATTCCCTTCTCATTAGTTTTAGGAGGAACCTTTGAGGAATTGGATTCCTTAGGTAAAAAGTTCACCTTGAGTTGTGACTTAGATTTCTGATGTGATTCAGATTTCTTAGTCGCTGAAGAAGAAGAAGTTTTGCAAGTTGAAGGAATAGATTTAGATCTATTAGACTTGTTAGACTTCTTAGGATGGGATGCTGTGACAATGGATTTACCTTTGTCTTTGCACCCAGAACTCAAAGGAGTTCCTTCAAGATGACTCTCAGTAAAAGAAGAGGACTGAGAGGAAGAAGTGTTAGGAATAGAAGAGACGAAGGTACCAAATTTAAGCATGGACCTGTCTTTGACACATTCTTCCTGATCATAGGAGAATCCTAGACCAGTCGTTTCTTGGCCGGGATCTGAGTGTTAATGATCTCAGAGGCCTTGAGGGAAGCTTTGCACCACCCTTCAATGGTAGCTTTCTCAGCCTTGAGTTTAGCGATAGCTCGCTCACGCTCAGCGACAGCTTTCTCACGTTCAATAGTGATGGCTTGGTTTACAATAACCTGATCTTTAAGATTTTCCTCAACAGAGGTCAGTTCTTTGATCTTAGAATGGCAAATCTTCAATTGCTCTTGAAGATCAACGTTAAGCATTTCAGTTTTTGATTTGCCATTGAGGGCATTGTAAAGGTCAACCGTCAGCATATTCAGTGCATAAAGACTAGAAGAGGAAGAGGGTTTATTCAGGAAGCATACCTGAGTAGAAGAAGAAGAAGGTGATGGCTCAGAGGATGTAGATGCTTTAGAAGATTATTTATTTGCATCTATAGCCATCATGCACATGTAGGCTTTATCCTCTTCATCCGAAGATGATTCATCGGATGATTCAGCCTAGTCATGCTCTTTAGCAATAAGGCCTTTACCCTTTCGCTGGATGTTCTTCGTCTTCTTGTACTTCTCCTTCAGTTTTAAGTACTTTTCATCTTTGGTCCTGAAGGAGGAATGAGTTTTAGAAGATGGCGTCGCAGTCTTCTTTGATCTCTATTCACCTGCAAAATGTCCGGGCCGATGACAGTTGTAGCAGACAGCTGAAGCCTTGTCTATTCTTTCAGACTTTGGCTTTTCCCTGAAGGATAGCTGAGGAGATCTGCGGAAGTTGCTCTTACTGGCGGACCTCCTAAATGACTTAGTCAGGAGTGCCAGGGACTCATCAAAATCTGTTAAATCAGATTCTGGAATGTCCTCAGAAGAATCTATCTCTGTGATGACCACGGGAGGAAGAGAAGAAACAAAAGGGGTAGAAGTTTCAAATAAAGAAGCTTCAGAGATCAAAGCTAAAGGAGAGCTTTTCATTTCCTTGGATTCTTTTACAAGATTTCTTTTCAGTTGATGAGATTGCTCATGGTTAAGCAGAATCCCATATAAGGTAGAAAAAGAAAGAGTGGACATGTCATTTGACATCTTGAGACACATGGAAAAGGTGTCCCAAGACTCAGGAAGGCATTCTAGAAACTTAGTCAAGGTTCCAGAATTAGATTATTCCCTGCCGACAACCCTAAGATCAATAAGAAGACAATTAAATATTTGATGTACTTCAGACAGCGTCTCAGACTTTCCACAAAGAAAGCTTTCATACTGTCTTACTAGATTGATCTTTCTAGTCTCCTGAACCTGAGTGGTTCCTTCATATTGGACACAAAGTGTATCCCATACGGATTTAAAAGATTTGAGTTTCATCACTGAGTGATAGATCTCATCAGGAAGAGACATAGCTATTATAGACCGAGCACGCATGTCTATAGCTATCTTCTTCTTGTCCTCATCGCTCCACTGATCTGGAAGCTTTGGAATCTGCCGTTCAGGAATTGCAGCAGTCGTAGCTGTTGCTGGAACAACCGGAGCAATAGCAAATGGAATATATGGTCCATTTTCTATGTAATGTGGAATTTCAGGATCCAYACCTTCCAGAAAGAGGGACATCCGGTTCTTTCATAGACTAAAGTTGTCACGGACAAATCGGGGAGGTTTGACAAGAGAGCCATTATCTTGTGTGTGTGTGTGTGTTTGCAATTTGTAAAGTCATTTGTAAGCAGTAAAGTTATCTAAGAAGAGATAAACTAGTACAGAAAAATAGCTAAACACAAGGAAAGAAAGAAAACACTGCTCTGATACCACTTGTTGGTCCCGTAAAGGTCTACAAGAAGAGAAACAGTTTGTCGAAGGGGGAGATGAATACAAACACAGTATTTTCAAATTTAAAATATATATTGATAGAGAAAATCAATATAGATTTTACAAGATTGTTTGCAGAAAGATAAGATAATAAAAACCTATCTAAACAATCTTTGGTTAYACAYAAAGCTTTAGCAAATACAAGAAAAGAAGTTGTTATAAGAAAGATCCTTTGCTTAAGCTAGAAAATGCTTGAAGTAAGAATTAGGTTAGAGAGAGAGATGCGCGCTCTCTGCATGGAGAAGAAACACTTCTATTTATACTCAGTGCATTAAATGTTCATTTAATGCAATAAGGTAGGGTTAGAGAGAGTGTCAAGCCTTAAGTGGAAGACTTGTCATTTGCCACAGTGAATAGTACAAAGCACTATTTATGAGCAGACATCCTTACCTAAAGTTGGTGGACAAAGAGTCGACTAATCGGCTCTGTATCGTACTAACTTTCGTAGGGGAATGGGTTTTGTCCTTTGTGTGCATAAGGACAAGACAACAACAATCGTGCAAAGCAAACTTTCTTTGATCGCTGAATGCTGGAATGACCTGAAGGTCTCATCATCATTTGCTGAAGTTTGAGCAATCTCCACACATATGTAGACAGACTTGTAATCACTGAATAACGCTTCAGATCACGTACTCGTCAGTCTCTAATCTTCAATTTCAGTCTTCGACGGTTGCTGAAGGTTCTTCGGTGTGAGTGTTGTATTTCTGAAGTATTGTGGTCTCTGATAGATTTACAATGCAAGTTCTTCAGCGATCACTGAACAGACTCAGTGAAGATCGCTGGAACTGAAAATACAGAAACTTAAATACAACGTATAAGTGAAAAGAGATTATCATCAAATCACTGAGAAAAATGATCAACACATTTGCAGATGTTTCTTTTGACATTATTCCACATACTCTTTTTTCTCATTATCAAACTTTGCTTTTTCCAAGATGATATTTTGTTCAAATTTAGAGATTTACTTTGAAAGTTTTGTAGTATTCAACTCTAAAGTTTTTATTTTTCTTTCAAAAATCTTTCTTTCAGCATCAAATATCTTTTCAACCTCTATCAGCTTATCCTTCTCCTTTTTCAGTAATTTCCTTTCAGCAGTCAATTCATTCTCAGCTTTATGAATTTTCTTTGTCAGCTCCTCATTCTGCTTTAAACACCTTTCCTGCGAACCAAAAGAAAAACCATTATTAATGAATTCATCTAGTTGTTCTTTTAATAGCTTCTTCTCTTCATCAATTATTTCATAATCTTTTGATAAACCTATAGCCCAAGAAAGGTTTTTATGATTCTCTTGACACACTTTTGCATACTTTTCTTGTTCCAGCTTATATTTTTTTTCAAGCTTAGAAATTTTCTCTTTTAGTTCATTATAATATCTTTCTAAAACATGTCATTTGAAAATATTCACAAACAATTGATTAAACAACAAAGATATATGCAGTTCAAAACTTTGATTAACAAATGCACACACAAAAATTCTCAAATTGATGAAAATCAGTCAAATCACAAAAAAGTTTCTTCAGATTAGGAAGTCACCTGACAAAATCTCTGGATGAAATATCCGGATATGGTCTCCGGACAACAAATCAATCAAACAAATATAACCGGATTCAGAATATGGACATCCTAAAATATGGTCAACAATGTAAACCAAAATATCAAATTTGGTCAACTATGTACAACAACAATCAAGCAATTGATTCCGGTAAAGGCTACAGCTGGATCTGGACAAAACCATGCAAAAACCAAAAACTTTTAACAAGGAAATGACCGGATGAAATATACGATCAAAGAGATACCATCTAAATTCAACATCACTTGATCAAACAACCAATCGAATTATTTAACGGTCAAAAGAGGTCAACAAAGTACAACTAGAATCAAATGCGGTCATCCGGATATGTAATACGTACACCAACTATGAACAAGGTCTGACCGGAATCCAGACAAAGAAATCCGTATATGATCAATCAATGGTCAAAGTGGTCAACTTTGTATAACAACAACAACCTTGTGATTTCATCATCATCCACACACTTTCAACAACCGAATTAAAAAAAATGAAAACTTCAACAACCGGATTTGATTATATAATGGTCAAATGTGGTCAAAATATATGCAATCCGGATAAAGAAGATTGAATCAAATTCTATCAACTTTGAACAACTTGAATTAAATGAGATTGTCCGGATAAGAAATACAGATAGAAAACAATTAAAATCGATCAACATTGCAACAATATCAATAGAAAAATTGGTCAACTTTGAACAACTACAAACACAAAACCAAAGCTTTCCGGATAGGCAATCCGGACACCAACAACCAAATAAGATTTTTTTTAAAGGTTCTTCAAAGCATGCATACGGTCAAAGTGGTAACCGGACTTGGTTGAATGCGGTCAAGGCAGTGACCAGATTTGGTTATCATGCACAACATTCATCCATGCAAAAACATCCAACACATGCATAATGTTCATCATCTTCAACAGTTGTCCGGCTTCTTGAATAAAAAATGAAGAAAAACACAAAATTCATCAAAAAATGAACAAAACCAAAAAAAATTATGAGTTTCATGAACGAACAGAAACTTTTCCAAATCTTCAAAAATCCTTCAAATCTTGACAAAAATCGATCAAATCCAAAATTTGTTTGAATAACAAAGATTCACAACAACAATTCGGACCAAATAATCACAATTTTAACAATGAAACATCAACAAATTTATGATTTTCGATGAAAAAGAATAATATTATCACTAAAATCTCAAGAACAATCTCAAGAACACCAATAACACATGAAGATAAATTCGAAAAATTTCCAGATTTTCAGAATTTTTTGCAAATTCTTAAACAAAATTTTCTACAATCCAGCTCTGATACCAAATGATGATCCTAGATTGTTTTAATCAATCATCATGATTCATCAAGAACATAAAAATGGTAATTAAAAAATATAGAGAGTATATGAATAGGAACTGCCCACCTATCCAGGTAACCTCACCCGTGAACCACGAAGACCTTTCCATTGATAAGGCATTAAGGTAAAGTCAAACTTGAATATTATCTTCAAAGCATCCTCTTACAACTCTCTAATCACAATTATGACAATTAAGCATCCTACTTAGAAAAAACAAAGACTAATCCTATTTATAGGACTAAACAATACAAAATTATAAAGGAGAAAATACAAGATTGAATACAACACTTAAGCTCAAAAACTCAAACCCAACACAATAGATGGTGGTGGTCGGTGGTCGACGATAGTAGAGGTGGCGATGGACGATGGTGGTCGGTGGCCGACGATAGTAGAGGTGGCGATGGACGGTGGTGGTCGGTGGCCGACGATAGTAGAGGTGGCGATGGACGGTGGTGGTCGGTGGCCGTCGGTGGCGACGATAGTAGAGGTGGCGATGGACGGTCGTGGTCGGTGGTCGACGATAGTAGAGGTGGCCATGGACGGTGGTGGTCGGTGGTCGACCATAGTAAAGGTGGCGATGGACGGTGGTGGTCGGTGGTCGACCATAGTAGAGGTGGCGATGGATGGTGGTGGTCGGTGGTCGACCATAGTAGAGGTGGCGATGGACGGTGGTTGTGGAGGCGATGGAGGATGTTTTTGTAGTGGAAGAGGAGGTGGAGGTGGAGGTGGCCGCGGGTGGCGACGACCGAAACTAGCGATGATAACTATTAAAACAAATATCATATTAAGGTTATATATCAAACTAGGGTAGATTAACAATATTTTAATTTATGTCTCATTTTTCTCCCATCTTGTTCCACCAAAATGAAAAAGTCTCTTTTGTCACATGTTGTCCCACCTTGCCCTAATCTTGCCCCTGTCCCATGTCACGCCAAACCTGGGACAGTGAGTTCTTGTTTTGTCCCATGTTGCACTAAAATATGGGGCAGTGAGTTTTGTTCCGTCCAATACGCATCCAAAAGTTAAGTTTTATAAAGTAGTTTACTAAGATGATTAGACATTTTAAATATTATATAAAACTAATTTTCTTGTAGTTGTGGAGCAATGAAAGCATTTCATGCCCGATAAGAAAGAGTATAAGGAGGTGTTTGGTTTGTTTTAAGGAATGAAAATGAAAATATGAAGAAATGTAATCCACAAAATATTTTGGTAAACATTTAATTATCTGTAAATCTATCATCTATCATCATTCATATTCCTTGGGAACATAGCACAATATCCTTTGTCACGAGACAACTTCCAAAAATACAAATTTGGTTTGAAAATTACTAAAATTATTTTATGTTATATAACAATTAATATCAAAGACATTATAGTTTACAAGGTTCATAATTATTCTCTTAACCATAAGGGTGGTGTTTTATTGGTTTGACCTTGACTTGAAATGTCAAAAGTACCAGTAGGTCTCAGGTTCAAATCCAATGAGAAATAAAAATCCCCTTGTGACCACAAAAGTTCAAATGTGGTGACTGAGTTATCTATAAAGCAGATGCTCGTTCTTAAATGTTCTTAAATTAGTCGACTCGCATCGGATATCCAGGTTAATAAAAAAAAAATATTATTCTCTTGATAAAGCTTGACTTGAGAGGTTCTCTCTATTTTAATTTATTTTGGTTTAATCCTACTTCTCCCAGGAGGCTTCGGAAGTTATGGTTTCGTACGCATTAATTTGTTGTCTTATGTAGATTATTTTCTAAAAGTTGATTATATATATATATATATATATATATATATATATATATATATATATTATACGAGGATGAAATATATTTAAAAAAAATAAGAGAATAATTTTCAATAATCATTTATTTGAATAATGACTTAAATAGAACTTTCTAAAAAATCATCTAAAAAGACATATGTGTCATTTGTTGTATACAAATTATATGTGATCGTATACATTTTTAATGTGTTTTGATACACATTATATGTGGTTCTGTTTTCATTATTTTTCTTTTTTAAGGTTTAAATTTAATCATTGTTTTTCAAACTTTAAATCACAAACATTTAAAAAATTAATTAATTGTGAATCACATGTGATTTTTGATGAAAATTATAATTCTTTTTATATAAAAAAAAAATGATTCTTTGAATAAAATTTAAATATGCCTATTTTAAATGTATTAAATATAAAATATTGAAAGAAAAATCTAAATTATATTAAAATCGTAAATATGATTAAAATAAAATCTTAAATACATATCTCAAATAGGGGAGTGCTAATAGCACCCCCTTAATAGGGGTGTGAAATTCTTTTTGAAATTTGAACCATGAATAAAAATCAAAATCAATGAAAATATAATATATTTTATTATTATTACTTTATATATTAATATACATATCTATAATTATATATATATATAATTCTTTATATTATATATTTTATATAAAAAATATTTTATCATTAATATTTTTATTTTTA
>NW_020202237.1:35351-37552 GCF_001531365.2 Cynara cardunculus var. scolymus
TTCTTTTCTACCTTCTTCCTCATGAATACTCTGCTCCAATCCCGTCCCCGCCAAACCATTTTGGGTAAGTTGAAAAACCTTTCTCTATTTTCTTCTTTYCCARCTTCTTCTTCATGAAATTTCCTGCGCCAAATCGAAAATAGTAAGGTCAGCATTAGATTTCTTCAATGGCTGTAAACCTTGCACAAATGGGAGGTTCCCAAGAAGTCTTCAGCGCTGCATATGACCAGGCTTTGGAGGTTTTGATTTCTACACAACTTATTCAAAGCCCTAGCAATTTCTCTGATTAAGGTTTTGCTTTCTGAATTCTCTTTCTTGATTTACATAGAAAATCTTGACCTAAACATGTTCTTGATTTACATAGTAAATCGGACTTGCATTCTTGCTCATCCTTGTTCTAAACATGTTCCTGGAATTGGAAGTTATTTGTTGAAATGCATAATCCATTCTTTTACATTCTGCTGTGTTATATGGGTGCTATCTTGATTTTAGGCATATAGTTGATGACTCGACCTCAATGGTTCTAGCATTTTACAGTATGGATTATGGAAGCTATAAGCTTAGACTCTTTGCAAATGAAACAACAGTAGTAAACAGCCCCATAAGAATGTGTGTGTGCATATGTATTTGTCAAGTTTTTTTCTTTCAAGATGCTATTCTGTTTTGGACTGTTTGGGACTGCATTCTGTGATGGTCTTATATAGTACATATCAAGTGCTATGGTGATGGCCTATGGTCATAAGAAACAGAAGTTGAACTTAAACATAAGTGTTATTCTGTTTTGGACTATTTATAAGAAACAAAAGTTGGTTAAAAAGATCCGAGTTAAATCATATATTGAAAATATAAAAAGGTAAAAAAATATCCGAGTTTTGGTGTACTAATGGTGATGGCCTTATATAGTACATATCAAATGGTTAATTGTGATGGCCTTATGGCTGCCTGCTGGTGTGAAGTCCCAAACATGATATTGAAACATAATGCAATCTCAACTCTCAAACATGTGGCCAGATGTGTGTTTGTATATATCATGATGCAACTTGTTTACATGTTGGGGGGGGCTGTTTCCACTGATGGTGTAAACAACACACATATGTTTCCGTTTTCATCTTATATACACATGCACACATCTGTTTCCATTTTCATCTTATATACACATCCACACATATGTTTCCATTTTCTTGTATTTATCAAGTTATAGAGTAAGTTAATACAACATTTGATTAGCACCTTGTAAACAAGTTGTAAAATCCAGATAATGTAAATTCTCTAAATCAGTTAATGTAAATTTTGTAAATATTCTTTTGCCAAAGCAGCAACTCCATTTCATGTTACACAGACACTGTTTGGGACTGCTGTCTGGTTATGGACTTACAAACCAGATAGCTAAGTCCATCTAAGTCAAATATGTGTCTAGCACTGTCCAAAGGAATAACTCAAGTGTTTATTGGCTATACTTATGTGATGTGTATATGTGTGTGTTTAGATACAACAACAACCAGAAGTCTGATTAACCATTCCCTACTTAAGTAAGTTTCATCATTTTTCATAACCATTAAGATGGACTGTTATGCAGCAACCAGAGGTGAAATGTGTGTGTATGTATTGTACTCCAAATAGAAACAACTAGATGTGAAATGTGTGTGTATGTATTGTACTCCAAATAGAAACAACTAGATGTGAAATATGTGTGTATGTATTGTACTCCAAATAGACACAACTAGAGGTGAAATGTGTGTGTTTGTTTAGATACAGCACCAACCTGTTATCATTTATGCTTTCTATGTGTGTGTGTGTGTATTGTACTTCAAATAGAAACAGCCCCCATCCCACATGCATCCCCTGTACCTGTTAGGTTGGGGCTGTTAGAAAACAACTGAAAATGTTACCTTTTCAATTACTGAACCAACTGAAAATGTCACCTGTCAACAACATTTGTTTCTTCATGGTTTTGTTGTTAAAGGATAAAAACAGCCCCCCCCCACACATGTAAACAAGTTGGAAATCCAACATGCTTCTATTTTGATCTTCTGTCTCCCATCTCATCATGAAATTTTATATATAATGTCAACACTGATTTGGTTRGTTGTGCATTTGCTTTTTTGAACATTGAACATATAAGGATCAAAGTACAATGAACAAAACCCATTTACTTCATGTAAATGCTCTTGAAAACTTTTTGTTTTGTGTGCTTACAGGTT
>NW_020202237.1:39062-39593 GCF_001531365.2 Cynara cardunculus var. scolymus
AGAATGTCATATAACCTGTTGTCCTGTATACATGGAGCTTCTAGATATAGGTTATGCATATTTTTGCATATTATGGTCAGCTGCTGTTGCAATGCATATCTTATGGTCAACTGTCGTTGCAATACATACATACATACCCATGTGCCTGCTCTACGTTCATATATGTCTAAACGTCGTCCAACGGTCACTCTGGAAGGACCAAGTGATCTTATTTAACACATGGAATATGTATACCTTATGGACAAAAAGATTCGAGAACAATAACTTGACCAAACTTAATTTAAACTCATTTTAGTTACTATAATTCACAGCTCAAAATCAATTTTTTATCAGTTTTTAGACGCAAATATAACCAACCTAGAAGCCTTATTTCTAAAAAGTGTCTAAAGGACAGGCTTAGAGCTACATATAAGCTTTCTAAAATGTCCAGAATCGTAGCAATTCGAGCTACGGTTAAAAAGTTATCGTACATTCAAAACAGCATGTCGGATAGATTCGGTGCTGTCAAATTCACCACTAAATAGGCTAAAA